>NW_017259240.1:2386542-2399181 GCF_001594045.1 Atta colombica | reverse complement strand
CCCCCCCCCCCCCCCCCCCCCCCCTCTCTCTCTCTCTCTCTCTCTCTCTCTCTCTCTCTCTCTCCGTCTTGTCGACCGACACAACTTTGCGCCGTTTTGACGGCCGGAAGATAACTAACGTACTCGTCCTTCCCTATCTCTTATTCGCTCCTCCCCCCCTCTCTCCTTTTCCTGCATGGACCAAAATTACCTTGCAGGGCAAGAAGACAATGCTGTATCGTTTTGCTCCTCACAGTCTCGAAAAGAGATTTTAATTGGAAACTTTGGGTTCTTCCGGGTAATGCGGAAGAGATTGGATTTTGGAAAAACTTGACGCGGAGTTTATAAAAGTAGCTTAATATTTTCTAGAGTGAAGTGGTACAATTTCGAATATGGTACAATTCTGAACAAAATAAATTTTGTAAAACTGCTTTTCAAGGTTCAAATTTGGTTTTTTCTGTTTGATGACTTTTGACCTTTTAGTACCTCCTCACAATAAGATTAGGATTACCAAATTTGAACCTTGAAATGGAATTAAATCTTATTTTGTTCAAAATTATACTTTACCCTGTTCTAACTAGTTAGTGTAGAGTAAGACAGTATAATTTTGAACATAGTACAATTTGAGCGAAATGAGATTTAAATCCAACTTGCAAGTTGAAGTTTGGTTCTTCTACCTAGTAATTCTAATAATAGATAATTATATACTAACTATAGCTAGTATAAGATAGTTCAATTTCGAACATCAATTATGCAATTTTGATCAAAATAAAATTTAAATTCAATGTTGAAATTTAAGTTCGATAACTCTAATCTTATTACATGAAAAGTACTAAAGGATGCACACTCCAAAACAGATAGCGAACTTCACTTAGTTAATTTAATAACATTTTTTTCTTCAATCTAAAGACTTTTTTTATTTTATAAGGATGTAAAAGACGTGTTATTTTTAATCTAATAAACTCAGGCGTTAAAATTTACAAAGTATGTATTCCTAAAAGGTTATTGATAGCACTCTACATAATCACGATATAAGCACGTCGCGGTCAAACAAGTTTCTGCAACGTTTACGAGTTCACTTTCAAAGTTTACGGCTGCAAAGTCGAAAGAACACGCCGATAATCTCCGGACTTGACCTCACCGCCGCGACGAACCGATACGATTGTCTGCGTTGTGATTACGTTCTTCTTCCCCACCCCCATGCGATCTTCTTTCTTTCTTTCTTTCTTTCTTTCCTGTTTAGCGCAGCAAACCCGTCCGGAACTTAGCGCGCCGCTGGATAACGCAAAATGGCCGACTGCAAGACGAGACTGCGGCGGCTTCGGCGAGGTTCGGCGACGGCCATGAATAATTCATGACCGGCGTTTCCTCATACAGCTCGAACGTGGCTCTTCTCAGAACGTGGCAGGACACAGGAAAGTGTCGATAACGATCTTCTCGTCTCCTCCGCCTCCTCCTCCTCTTCTCCACCCCCGCGCTCTCCCCTCCCCTCCCCAACTCTCTCTCTCTCTCTCCTCCGTGTTCGCGCTATCGTCATTCTCTCGCACACTCTCATTCGGCGTGTGACTCACATACTATCTCGCACTGCCGCCGTCGCTGAACGTCATGGCTCGTCATGATGCGTCAGTGCGCCAGATAAAGTCACCTCGCTCCCTCTCCGTCTCGCCGGCTGGTCTCGTATCCTCGTCATCCTCATTGTGTCACTAGCCCGCGCCCGGTGACACCAGAGCGCCGTGTCCCACTTCCGCCGCTGCCTCCGCCCTCCTCTCTTTCTCTCTCTCTCTCTCTCTCTTTCTCTCTCTCTCTCTCTCTCTCTGCTCTATGCCGTTGCCGCTCTCGAAAATCGAAAGCATCCACCCACCCTCAACCGGAAATTCGCACCGGGAACCAGGTCGGACCAATTTCAGGCCGATTAGAACTCATACTGGACAAGGTTGTTCTATGGCGAGCAGTTTTGGGAGCGATTAGAATTTTCAAGGTGATAGTCATGGAAAACAGGCAGGTGCAGAGCCGGCATTCGATGAAGAAGGAGGTGGAAATTATTCCGCGATAAGGTGCAATCAATCGGAGCTATGATAATTTTAATGATTAAGTCCAACTTGATGTTTCGAGATGTAAATTTCGTAACGGATTATTTAATGCGAATTGCTCCGTCTGTAAAGACATATAACGTTAGTTTAGTCTTATCTATAAAAAAATTTGTATCAAATTGATAAAACCAGTTCTGGAGGTGATGAATAGTCGTGATGGAAAGCGCGGGATCAGGTAGGACCAGTTGGTCCAATTCTAGGGACAATTAGAATTCGGTAGATAGAGATCTGTAATGTATAACTAAACACCGAAACGTATGCACTCAGTCGCTGTGAATTCATATGGTTGTAGGAATATATCTCTTGATGGAAATTAGCGCGGATTAGAATTCGGCGATACGGATCTATAATAGATAGCTCGGCCATTGAATGTATGCTCGGTCTATTCATATGTCCCTTCAGGAATGAGTAGCCATGAAAATTATAATTTCAGAGCGGCCAGTTTAATTTTAGGTATAATTTGAATTCAAAGATGTAAATCTATAACCGGTTACTAATTACGTATCTGGTTTACATTAATCGACGATATAATCATTGAGACGTCTTTATCCTTCGCGAGTCATCTTTCTACAAACTTATTTCTATGTAAATCGGAGATGTCAATAGCGATGATTATTAAAATGTTGATGTGACATTGTGTTATCGCAAGTACAGCACATTTTTTTTAATGCATGTAACACATTTAGAATGTCGTAATAATTATTTTTCTATTTAAGATGTGAAAAATAATTGTAAAAAAAAAACAATACGGTACTCTTTGAAATTAACGTGAATCTGTTGGATTTATTGAATTATAAATCAAAAATGCCAGCTTTTCAATTTTCTTTATGTTACAAATTTGAATTATTTTAAAATATCGAATGTACAATTCTGAACAAAATAAAATTTGAATCCAATTTTCGAGGTCCAAGTTTGGTAACTCTCTCGATTTATGAAAAGTATTGAAAGGTACTAAACAGAAAAACAAATTTGAACTTCGAAAATTGGATTCCAATCCTATTTTATTCAGAATTATTCGAAATTGTATCATCTTACCTTAATTAGCATTCATTTTTTATTATACGAATTATTATAATTATCTCATTTTGATTCTGTGAAATTAATTAGTACTTTTTAATTAATATAAATGAGTCTTATGGACCCAGTATCAGTACTATCAGTACCTGTGTTACACATTTTGGCATCAGTTTCGGAAGATTAAAAACACAACATATCTAAATCCCGTATCACACTACACAGATGGTGAATTGCGAATTAGAGATTAAAATTTGACCAATCAGATAACATTAATTTTAATCCGTTTCGTTCTGATTGGCTGAATTCCAATCTCCGATTTACAATCCTTACTTTTCAATGCGTGTGACACGGGCTTAAGACATCGACCGTACATTTTCTGGCATTGACTAGATATTTAAATTATGATCGTTTCTTCTGTATATCATAACATAATAACGCGATCACAACGCCTATAAACACGGAGTCTGCAAATATCCTGCTGGAAAGCCAGAGCAATAACCAGCAACCCCGGAAATCATCCCTCCGTATTGCCCCAAGATTAACCGGGCATTATCGCTGCAGGATCACCGTCTCCTAATCAGAGGCGATATCGATAACGGATTTATCTCGACGATGGGTCTTATCTCTCCGCATTCTCCATTTCCGTTTCTCTTCCGTCCTCCGTGATAATTTTATCCCTTCATCTATCTCTGTGTCTCCCTTTCTCCTCCCTTCTCACTTCGCTCTCCGAGGAAGAGAAAGAGAGAGAGAGAGAGAGAGAAGGGTAGAGGACAATAACGCTCGCGAGACGTTCGGCAATTTGTTAGCGCGACAGAGAAGGAGAGAAACGGCGAAACGGAAAGAGTGATGAACAAAAGGGGCAGGAGCGGAGGAGGGTGAGAGAAGCGAAGGGGGAGAAGGAAAAAGCGAACCGGATGAGTTGTACGCAGTCGAGGTAGCCTTTCTTATCTAACGGCTGCGATCTTATCTCTCGCGGGAATCTAGCATCCTATCCTCTTATCGCCCGATGAATCTTTGTTCCCTCCGCCTCGCCCGTACCACCATCACCTCTTCCTCCTCCTTCTTCTCCTCCTCCTCCTTCTCCTCCTCCTTCTTCTCGTCCCTCCGCGTCACTGTGCCATATCAGCGAGTAGACGCGACGGTGTCCTAGTTTATACACACACTTCGATATCCTCGCGATAACACATCAAGTAGCGGCCTTCCCCCCCCCCTCCCTCTTCCCTCTTCTTCTCCCCGATCACCTCTTCACCATCTTCTTTATTTCTTTCTTTACGACTTGCCATAGTGTTACGTCGATGACTTCACGAGCGATTCGATGTTACTTTTCGAAACTAGTGGACCCATTGTGCTCGTCAGAGGGAGGCGTATCGATCGAAAGTATCGGTTTGATAAGAAATTATCGACAATCGTATCCAGTTGTCACCTGGTACGCGTCTTCGTTTGTCAGAGTTTTCGTTTCGAAATTTACTTTTTGGGATAATTTCTTAATACGCAGTTTCAGGGTTGCCACAGATTTAGAAAATCGAGAAAATCGGGAAAAATCAGAGAAATTGAAATTGGAAAACTGGGAAAAGTATTCAGGGAAAATATAAAAGAGATTGGAATTTTGAACTTTGCTCACAATTCCCTTAAGTGCTCTTATTTCAAATATTTTATAATTTCTTAAATATTATATCTGATATTTATCGTATTTATAGTCAAATACGTTCAAAACTCATACACTTTAAAAAAATTTAAAAAAAAATTAAAATTTATATTTTATTCAGTAATTTTATTTAATCGCCATTTTTAATAATATATGTAAACTTTCTTACGTCGTTTTAAAGTCGTTGATTTTAAAAGTTAAAATCTTTTACATTTTTTATTATGTTAAAATTTGTATAGGTTTTATATTGGTCATGGAAATTTCCCATTTTTATCTGGAAAATCTGGAAAATCTGGAAAAGGGAATTTTAAAATTCATTTTCTGTGACAATCTGAATTTAGATAATTTTTATAAAACAGTTTTTAATATTCGAAAAGTTCACTTTGTGTTTGATTTATGTGAATCTTTTTTTTTTTGGCACAAATGAAATATTCTCAAATTTCTCCGAAATAAAGAGGAGAGGGATTTGGTTTCACTTTCTAAAATAATCGAGGAAACTATTTAAAGATGTTGAAAAGTATAACCTTAAATTTTTTCATTTTTTCGGAAGCTTAGAACAGTAAAAAGTTTTCGATTAGACAAAAAAAAATTTAAATTGCAGAGAGTTAATTCGCTTTGTTAGGCCAAAATTGGATATCACTTGCGTGAAAATGAAGCCACTATATAAACTCTTATTCCTGCTTTTATTTTACATTGATTTAATTTTATAAATATCAAAAGATACTTCTAAATAATTTCGACAAAAATTCATCTTGCCAAAATGAACATAACAATATAATTCATAGCAATAAATTCCTGAAATAAATAAATCCCTACGTGTTCATAGAATTCCTCAACAAAAGCATAGATCGAGCTTTGTTAAAATCGCTCTCATCTTCGATCGAAGTCAAAGATTCACTGCGAAGAACGCAAAGTTGCATTCAAGGCGAACATATAAATCCCACATCATGCGTGGCTCTCCATATTTTTCAAATGATCTTTTTCGAGGCGGAGGGAACGAAATTAAAGAATGAAACTGTAGATGTAAAAGACACAATATCAGAATATCAGAAGAAGGATTAAGCAGAGGGGGAGGGAGAGGATAGGATGAGAATCGCGGGGAGATTCCGAGAAGACGAGACCGCGGAATATGTGCGAGAGTCGCTGGAGAGCCTTGGGAGTTGCGGCGCCACTGGATAGAGATAAGGGAGCGTTATCAGCCGCGCGCCGCGGCGGCTCTTATCAGCGATCGCGCTCTCGCGCGTCGCCCCCCTCGCCTCCTCTCCCTACGTCCTCTCCTCTTTCTCTCTCTCGCTCCCTCTTTCTGGCCCCTTCGCACCCTCCGCTCGCCGTTCGTATATCCTCGCTTCGCGGCTCGCCGATGCTATCGTCTAACTAGCTCCAGCTACTGATTCTATCTCTCGCGTACCCACCCAGCGGGGCCGCGCCAGCCAGCCAGACCCAGGGACGTCGTGTGGAATCCCCAGTGCCCCAACCGGGACGACGTCTTCATCCTTCCACGAGCGGAAAGGCGATCGCGAGACTCGAGGATGCCTTGAGGCGCCCCGTAGGTTTATCGCTTCATTCGGCGGCTAGAGCAGATCGATGATTCACGGTGCGCTATGAAACGTGCGTTTGTTTAAGAAATGCCCTTCCTTTCGCAAGTGGCTTAGACTGATGTCACCGATATCAGAGTCGATATGCATTTCTATGTTTCTTTTTATCTTGATGTCACTTTATACTAAAGAGCTCCTTTCTTATCCTTGTAGCAAAATAACTTTTATTTTTTCCAGTATTAAACACTTTAGGAGTAACAACGAGAAACCTTTTGTTGAAACCTCGCTGAATGTTTCCGCTGAATTATCCAATATATCGCTTGTTTAATAGAAACGTGATACAATTAAAAATTAACACTTTTGACAATAGATCATCTTTAAAGATATATTTTTCATGGGAAAAATGATACATTTGTATCTTCTCTCAATCGCTGGACGGATGACAGAAGTGCTCGTCTTTTGATTAAGTTTGCGTGATTACTTATAGAAAAGAGATATTTTTTTAGTTAGATATCATAAAGGAATGTTGTTGGTGTTAAAATAGTCTTAGAAAAACGTTCTATTTAGAGTCATATCATTTTTCCTTAAAAAGTTATTTAAAACGTTTTTCCATTAAAAATTTTTTAAGTAGTCTGTTTAAAAAAGTCGCTAATATTGAGATGTGTCACTTTTCAAACACGTAATATGTCAACTTACAGAAATATCTTGTTACAATCTGGTAGCTGCAGATGGTCAAATTGTATTTCTTACGATTTGAAACTTAGATTACGTTATGACTGATCAATCAAAAAGCAATAGGTATATGTCTGTTTTACCTTTATCGAGAGAACTGATCAGAACTGATTAACATAACTTCAAAACTGAACGACCATATACGACTTATTCTGGATGCAAGTTTCTAAGACTTATGATTTATCTTATAATTCTGATTTACTACTAGTGTGATATGAGCTGTGACTAACGGCTTATGTAGAAACCTCATTAGAGATTGTTACATGTGACAGCTACACCAGGTACTAGCAACTGAATGTCCAGACTGAAGGAATTTTTATTGCGACTTATTGCGTGTTTCTCATTTTCTTTTAATATTTACCTCTTCGATTGGAAATATACGAGCAAACAAATAAACATTAATAAACTTTCGACAAAATTGGCAACTTTTTCAAGAAACATGAAATATAAGAAAAAGTTATTTGTTGTTGTTTCAATAGGAACATAACTTAAGGATATTGAATTATATATTTAGAAAGTATTTAGATTTTAACTCTTTAATTTACCTGTGATTACAATTTAATGGATTATGAATACACCTTCTGTCACTTTGTTCACAATTATCGCTTTTGTACAAAGACTTCTTGATTACCAATTTTATAGATATATATATGAAATTAATAAAATTTAAGTTTCATTTATTTCAAATTCTTCAAAAACAGATGTTAGACCAAACATTTTCTTTTTTTTATATTATTATTTCTACATTATATTTTTATTCATAAATGAGAATATTAGCTATTTCTCTTAGGAATAATAAAAATGTTAAATATTTTTTAATCAGAGTAATGAACACCGATAAAGTACCTTCTTAAAACATCACTGTAAATATCTTCATACAATTTTACGCACTTTTTTTCAATTCAAAATTTAATACCTGTTGCGATTCTTTAATCAATATTTTTTAAAATTAAAAAAATCCACTCAAAATCAAAAAAGAATTTTTTCTATTTACATATTTATTATTCGCTAAAATTATTCGAGGAAAACTTTACACACGTAAGGAAAGATTTCCCCGAGTTTAATCGATCAATCTGTAGAACGAAATGTATCAGAGACGCACCATGCATATCTCGCAGCTTGCCCTGAAGTTGGCAAAGGAAGCGGCCGATAAATCACGAACGTGCCTGACGATCAATTAAGGCGTTAACGCGTCGCGATTAACGCGCTTGCTGATCAATGCGGTCGCGACAGGCCTGGACGTCCGTCCGAGTCGTTGAAGGATGCACATTCCTCATCGTCTCATTCCTTCTACACGCCTTCGCCTGTTTCACGCATTAGCATTTACGCGTGAACACGTCTAAGCTACCCACGCGCGACTCGAAACGGCCGTTCTGATGAACGCTTTCGTAATTACTATGAGAACCGTGCTTTCTTTTTTTCTACATCGGTCGAATTGAAAAATGTCACACCGCTCGAGCTCCATCGACAAAAATCGCATGCGATCTGGCAGTTATCTAAAATCAATGACGATAAATGTGATTACTTTTACACCTCCACGAAGATACAGTCTGATACGAGACGTAATTACATCGTGTAATTATATATTTATGCGGAGGTATAAATACGTAATTATACTTCTGCGTGTATAACTTTATTCCTGCGAGTGTAGTCACATTCGTGTAAATATATATTGAAATATGAATAATTGCGAGTGTATCGCAAATTGTATAATTTCGACATATTTGTGCGAGACGTGGCTCTATTTCTATGTAGAAGCATAATAGTTGCGTTCAGCAGAAAGAGCAGTTTTGCGACTGTTATAAAATTTTTAAATATAAAATTCTTGATTGGTTTATATCTGCAGAGAATTTAAAATTAGTAGTTGTGATACAATACAATAAATGATACAAAATTAGTAGTTGTGATATAATATTTTAATGATTTTTATCACTCACTTCAGTAAAATTAATCGAACTTATTTTATACTTTATTGTAGTTTTATTAATGAATGAGAGAGCTTTACATTAAAAAAAATTTCTTCAAAATCCAATATTATCCCACGATTATCATATTTTCAGGGTAAATTTTAAGAAAAAATTCTCTCCATGTACATTTAGATCCAATGAGGAATTAAGGACAAGATCAATCATATTAGAGAATTTTACAACAGTCGCAAAGCTGCTTTTTCTGTTAAACGCAGCTAAGTACAATGCAAACGTAATTACATTTCTCTAAACATCCATTATGCATCTCGCGCTTATTTACGTTTCACCGTTCTTTGTTTATGCGATCGCCGAAACGTAAATGTTAGGTCACCCTTATCACTGGATGCACGTCGATCTGTCGATTGATAATTCTCTTCTCATCATGCGAACGAGAGTTTGCTAAAAGCACACGAGACAGAGAGAGAGAGAGAGAGAGAGAGAGAGAGAGAGAGAGAGAAAGGAGGGTGAGGGAGAGGGAGAGAGAGGAAGAGAAACGGAGATCGGTTTTCGGATCGCACACGGATGCCATCCGAAATTGGTTCGCGAGATAAGAGCGTGCATCGCGAAGGCGAGCCGGGCGAGATATCGAGATGCGGAGCGAGATAGCGGATGCTGCATCTCCCGCACCTCCCTCCCCCTCCCCCTCCCTCTCCCCCGCCGCTCGTCCCGGCTGGTGCATTGTTTCTGCTATCGCAATAATAATACTCGCTGTTGCAGCTCTGGCTGCACCAATGCACATAGAGGATCACACGTGTGTGCATTCGAGGGAGAGAGAAAGGGAAACGGAGGGAGAGAGACAGAGGAGGTGTGCGTGTGTGTGTGTGAGAGAATGCATCGTAAATATGAGCGTCGCGAGTAATGCACATGTGGTGGAGAAGGCACACGTATGAGTGCGAGCTGCAGTCCGAACGTGCATCAGAAGAGCAGGAAGCGGAGGAGGAGGCGAGGATCGAGATATCTCGCGCGTATACGCGGTGGTAATCGATATCCGGACATCTACATCGTGCGAGAGCGTCGATCGCAGAGGCAGGTTGGTTGCCGCGCCTGCCCTCCGTTTTCCTTCGTACCTGCGAATCTCTCTTCGTCCGAGCAATATTACGTTTTGCCGGCGCGCGCGTTGCAGATTCGCCAAAAGTGCTTTTCGAGATGATTTATGTGCTTGGATTCTTACATAAACCGATTCACTTATGTAGTTCGCTTGAAATAGAAATAACCGATAGATGTCGATATTAAAACTTAAACATGATATATTGATGTTTAAAACGAGCAATATTTTAAAATGTAAATCGGAGTAATTGAAAAATATAAACATAAATATTTAGAAATTAACCTGTTGAAAAATATAGTAGTATTCGCTTCAAAATTTTTTTAACTGATATTTGCGGTTTAAATTAATGTAATTTATGCTTAAATTTATGCTTAAATTAAAAGAACAATATCTGAAGTATAAGATTATGTAACTTAAAATTATGTAAGATTGTGAAAAAAACATTTGTTATTTTTTCACACCGTGTCCGAATTCACTGAAATCACTTGTGAATACTTGTTAAAGTTAATTTAAATTGCATTGATATCAACATTTCATGATTTGTTTATAAAATCGCTATGAGTATTCTGCTTTTCATAATTATAGGCCCTTCGAACATTATGCTTTTAATATTTGATATACTAATTATTATCAGTTTCTTCAACATAATTTGCAGCCTTATTAACAAATCCTTCTTTCCCAGGAATCAATTGTGAATTAATACTTTTTTTATAAAGCGATGTACAATTAATTAATATCACTCTTTTTCGCGAATGTATAATAATAACCAAATTTAATGCATTGTAGGTTTATATAATAACGGTTTATATTGTAGGTTTATATAATATATTGTAGGTTTATAACGCGACCTCAAATTAATTATTTTATTCAATTAATTAATTAACGGGTTCCATTAAATAAGTAATAATGAAATGAAATGCAATGGCTGTTAAAATGAAGGAGCGCCTATTTGCGTTCCTATAAATACCTAACACAATATCTCTCTCCCCAATTCTCATTCTCATTCAAAAATATAAATCGAAGATTTTTTTCTGAATGACGTCCAAAAAAAGCGGTCATCGTCGATTGAGAACGAGGCACTTTCTCTCTTCTTTTTCCTCTCGGTAGAAAAGCTACCCTTCGCTGTAAGAATGGCCCGCGAGAAAATAGAGAAGCCTCCCTTTCTCCTTCTCTCTCATTATTTCTCTTTCTCTCTCTCTCTCTCTCTCTCTCTCTCTCTCTCTTTCTCTCTCTCTTCCTTTCTCGCCTTCGTAGCGCGCGGTTTCGCGCTATCTCCCCACAGATAGGGGTGGGAAAAACACTCATTTTTATACCGTCAAAATGTGTTATCTCGCCCGTGCGGCTCGAGACTCCGGTCATCCCCCGCTCACCCTCACCCTCTTCACCCCCTTTCATCCTCATCCCTTCTCCATTCTCGTTCCTTCGTCTCTCGCACGCGCACATGCACATGTACACGCACACGCGCAGCTAGCGCACCCCCGTGCGCACCCATACACGCACACGGGGGCGGAATTAACTCGCTAGCACAGATATATCCACCCCCGCCCCCGGTGCCGGCCTTCGTTTCCAAGCGTCCGCTCCGACACTCTCCCGCCCGACATTTATATTGTCTGCCGCTTGTCTAGGGGCGGAAAAAAGAGGGATGGGGACGCGTCACGCCGCGCGAACAATCCTCCTTCCGCGCCGACACCTTCCTTCGCGGAACGACTCCTCGCTGCCTCCGATCGCGAAAGATTGACGCATAAATGCGAGGTCAGGATCGATACGGCAGCTTCACAAAAATCAGAGAAACGCGGAGGACTGAGATAAGCGGTCGCTTTGTTCGATTGACCATATTTATTTGCTGTGTTATGAGACGCAATATTAAATACAAAGCGTTACGTTTGTATGAGAAAATAAAAGAAAGAGATGCGTAGTATCCTACGTATAGCGTATTTCATGCGAAAGATAATATGCTACTGTTTTTAATGAGGCAGCTGAAAATATCGGTAAAATGTGGGAAAAAATTGAGATAAGGGGTTGCCACATTCAATTAACTATTTTTATTGTGGTTTCTGCATTATAGAATGCGATATAGACTAGAAAAAATGTTACAGGAAGAATATAAAAATGTTAGACAGTTTTATTACTTTAATAAATCAACTGCAAAAGTTTGAAAAATATGGAAGAATGAGAAATTAAAGATTGTTTCCTTTAAAAATATTTATCGTGATTTTTATATTGACAGAAAGTAATTTATTTATTTTAAAGATCCACAGATTTTATCTATATATTTTACAATAAAAATGTTAAACTTTATGTTTCCACTTTATTATAAATGTTAAATTTAAAACAAAGTTGGAAAATCAGAAATATTTGGGAGAACCAGATAAGAACATTTTCTTTATTTAAGTTAATTAGATGTATCAAGTTTTCTGTATTTTTTCAGACTAATTTTATCATAATTTCTGAGAGAAAAATGTTTGATATTTGTGACTATAATTGTACGATAAAATAATCTAGTTAGGAACTCCATTGTTTTATAGTTATTACTATAATGTTGTAAATGTTGTAATAATATTAATTATATTTATAATATTATACATACACAGTAATAATATATTTATAATAATGTAGTAATAATAAT
>NW_017259240.1:2340258-2386370 GCF_001594045.1 Atta colombica | reverse complement strand
TATAATTATTTTAAATATTATATAGTATATATTATATAGTATATATATTTTTAAATTATATATTATTTTATTATACAATTACAATGTTACACATATTTTTCATTAACTATCGCAAAAAGCTGTTTTTGAAAATATGGAGCTATTTCCGTCATTGAAATAAGAATTTTAGCAGATTTCTACGTAAACTTTTACTTTCTTTTTCGAATCTCTTCGACATGCCACAGAAAATTTGATTACTTTTTTTTTTCGAGTATCCTATATATTTCGCGGTATGTCAACATTTTGAAAATAAAGCACGCGGGGACGCAAAAAAAAAAATTCAAATAATCCATCTCCATTCGAGGCGACACTCGACTCAATTTCCGCGGCCGACGCGGCTTCCGGCCGCGATCCGTCGCGTGCCCGCGTCAATGGCGAAAGAAGAACGGCGGCTTTTGTGCCGCGACTTCCGGCCAGGATCTGCCTGGAATTCCGCCGAAACCTTAATCGAGAGCTCGAGGCGGCACGGCGCGTCGGCGACGTTCATTTCGTTATTATCGCGCCTAATGAATCTCACTTTCCCGCTTCTCGTCGCTCGTAATGGATTTCTGTGCCAAGTTCCGAACATCCTTTCCCTCCCCCTCCCGCTCCGCTTCTCACCCCCTCGGCGTCCCCTTCTTCGCGGCCTGAGCCGCCTTCCGCGAGCGCATTGTGCCGGTTCTCGTGGAAATGGAATATCGTCCCTCCGCCGGTTACTCTCTTGCATCTGATATCCCCGCGAGACATCTGTACTTGGGTTAGAAAGCCGAACGGCTGAACAGAAACGAGGAGCACAGGAAGATTCTTAAGGAGTATAGAAGCGTAAATTTTCTAGTTGCATCATAGAAAGTTGACTGACATTTTTATCTTGATTTTCGAATAATCTTGAGCATTGTCCTGACTTTATTAACATTACAAAATAATTATTTGTGCTCACCACACACATCAGTATAAAGATAAAGCACCATCCCACATATTGACATAAATTCTATATTTATAACGAAAAATAAATTAAAAACAATTAAATAAATTTTAAAAATTGTGAAATGATATTTAGTTTTATAACAATTTTAATATTTTAATATTTTATTTTAATATTTTATTAGTTCTTCTTTGACTTTTATTACTGTCTTTTTTAAGAAAACATAATAAATTGAGATTGCAAAATTAAATTAAAACTAGGCTAATAAGAGTCTGCCGGGGTGACAGTTATGTTGCATAAAATAATAAATCAATATATACATAAAAATAAATTGTACACTTTGACTCCAATTTGAGTCATTTTTAGCAAACAAAATAATCATAATTGAATATATATTGAATCATGGAGATTTCATTCTACATTTCTATCATCCATTTCATGATGTTCGAGATAACAAATGATTCTGTTCTTTTAAAGATGTTTTCTAGTCTTTTCACATAATATAAAGATTTAATCAAATATTGAGAATAAGTGTGTAATTAATATGTAGGCATTCCTGAATTTTTTCAGATTTTTTTATCGTATAATTTTCTTTAAATAATTTTCTAAAATATAATACCTTAAATTTTTGTGAGGAAGAAGATTTTATGTAATTTAATTGTAAATAAGAATTTTAAAGAGTTATATGAAAGAGTTATATAAAAAGAATAAAGTTTAAAGAATATTTTGATTTAAAAAAATGAAGTTTCACTTCATTTTCAATTTTCATATAAGTAAGAGTATAAAATGTTCACGAATTGCTCAATTCTCTTTATCTCAATTCTCTAAATATAACATTACTAGTGAAATAACATTTCAATCAGAATTATGACAATATCTAAATTAAATTTAAATAATTACTACAAATTTTTCTTCAATATTTTCCACATATATATTCATTTTTATTACAAAGAAAATATTTTTTAATTAACAAACTATAGTTTTACTGTTTAAATCTTATTATCATTATTTATTTTTAAAAGATGACAATTGTATTTGCATCCTTTATGCTCTCATCTTAAGATAAAAAAAATCATATGATTTCTCTTCATTTTTTAAACTGGATAACCTTCTTAATGGAATTGGTTTTAATGAAATTTAAAAGTTTCTCGTTGGTTGGAGCCAAGCGAGAATCTCAGTCGAGCGTCGATCGAGGCTCATTGTCGCAGATGAAATTCGCGCGGTTTTTCGTGAATTATTCCCACGACTGCCGTGGGCCCCGACGTGGCATGAAATACCACCCCATATGAATCACGTCGGCCGAGACATTTGTACGATGCTATCAGCGAAGCTTAATCCCTCCCAATTATAAATCGCGCTGCTCGTCTGTAGGACGATATCTGCCTCTCACTTTCTCTCTTCTTCTTCTTCTTCTCGCTTCCCGTCCGTCCGTCTCTGTCCTCGTTTCTCGTTGAAGAAGACAATGTTGCTGGCGTTAAGAAGCGTGACGAGGGAAGAAGGGACGATTAAGTGGAGAACGTGGCCCGGGGGGGCCGACGAACTTTTTAAATACTTTCGAAGTCTCTCGGAGGGATGACAAATTGGACGGAACTTTGGTGAGGTATCTCTCCCTCCTCCGCCGCGCCCTTTTTTTACACCGATTAATTCGAGTCGCCCTCTTGTCCGCATTAGCTACTATCGACTCCCTTTTTTGTTCCTCGATTCGCCGTCGTTGATAAGAGTGAAACGAAGCGAATCGTATTCTTAGTTTTCTCGACTCTGTCTTCTTTTGTTGATGCTGAGAGTGTCCCGTAGGTAATATGATAAACGATAACACAGTTAAAAAGTAACACACTTATATCTTGTTTTAAGCAAAAATTAAATTGTGATAAATAGCGATAGAAATGGTATAGTTGAATAAAATATAAAATCAATGATTGTTTGAGATAAATTAATAATAACTAAAATTAATGCGTTACATTTATCAGGTTAATTAAAATAACATGAAGTCAATATATTAAAAAAAGGAAATTCTTCTAACAAGGAAGGCAAAGGTGAATAGAAAATTTATAAAAATCTGAAACTTTGTAGAAATAAAATAGATGTAAATACTAAAAAAATATTTCAATATATTTTTGCACATTAATGATTTATCACATTATCACATTTAAAAAGAATTATAATCTCCAATTCACACGGTTATTAAGAAGACTTATGATGAGACACTTTATATTTAATTATTATAATATCGAACAATGAAGATTTTATAGAAAATGTAATAGAGGAAATATTTTAAAAAATTTTATTCATTTTTTATTATATTGTTATAAGCCATAAAAGACTAAATTTTTTTTATTTTTGTGATTAAGTTTACATGTATTTTATTTCTACAGTTACAGCTTTTTCAGATTATCAAACTTTCCTTATATTGTAGATAAGCAAAAAAAAAGAACTTTATTGAACGAGGAGGATACAACAATTTGTAAAGATGAATTGAAGGAACGTGAAAGATAAACAAAATAAATAAATAAATAACTTTCTTATTAATTGTATTTTTTTAAATAAATAAATTTTGTATAGATATAAAGAAAAAGAACAATGGGAGGGGTCATTTAATTTGTACATTAATTTTTTTTTCGATATCGTGACTAATTTAATTTATGTAATTTAACAATATGATATTATATATTTTATTTAATCCTCTATTTATACCTTATTAATAATAAAAAAAAACTTTTTACATATAGTTATCTTGTATCGGTTTACATCGGCTTGTTCAAGAATTTTATTTATTTCTACATCGAAGATAATTTAATTTATACGTTTCTTTTGTCGATGTCGTGATTCTGAAACGTCCAGTACATCCTCCGGCTCTATCGGTGTTGATAATAAAATTAGCGGCGAGCGATGATGGAGCGAGCGCTCTCGCGCGAGTCATGCGCGAGATCTCCTGATTAGAGTTCGCGTGGGAGGAGAAGGTGGAAGAGAATCGAAGGAAGAAAGGGATGTGCGATTATGATTCACTGTGGCTGTTCTGTCATGGTGATAATGGATGAGGAAGGTGCCGGACCGCGATGCTGGCGAGCGGGAGAAAGCTGGCGATCGACCAGCAAGAGACGGATCTTGCGGTCGATCTCGCGAGGCGAGAGCCAGTACTCGAACGGTGCGAGCGAATAAAATCGGTGACTCGTCGCGAAATCGACGTCGCGAGCTGTGAAATTTCCATGGGGCTGACAATAAAAATCGCGATGACTCGTCGCCGTGCGTTAGAGGTGAAAATGTTTTAATCTGACTACATACTTGGAAAATTACGCTAAATTATCCGATAATTTTGGAAAGTTGATAAAATGTAATTTGAATGAAAAAATTATAGAAATTTTGATATATAGGAAATTCAAAAGGAACATTTAGCTTCTAAGATCAGTTTTTCATATTTTTTAACTCATATTTTTTATGAAATAATTTTTTGATATGATATATTGATACATTTTACAGAACATATAGTAATTAGAAAACTAGGTACACTATAGTGACTAGAAAAGCTTCAAAAATTTTTGAACATATAGAAATTATGTGTAGAAAGGATCCCGCACTAATAATTGAAAAAGTAATTTAGTCAAATTGACTGAAATTACTTTTTCCATATAATTAATGTAGGATCCTTTCTATATATAGTACATTCAACAATTTTTTAAAGTTTCTCTAATGTAACCGAAACTGTAATATTTTGTAGCTTATGAGATGCTAATAAAAGTCTCTATAAACACAAAATAGCAACTTTTAAATGATTACTCATTTTTTTTTACCGTTATGGCTAAGCTACAAAAAAAAATATCACAGTTTCAACTGAAATCACTTTTCCAATATGATTAGTGAGGAGTCTTTTAAGAAGAATAATATTAAGCTTTAACACTACGTACTTTTTAAAATGATTATATATAAGTAGAATCCTCATTAAGGACAAGAAACCAGCAAGGTTTCAGTAATAATGAGACTTATTTCAGATAAAGTTGTATATAGCCGACTTATGAGAATTTTCATTTGATGAGAATATCAGAAGAATGTTGTTTTATCTTATATGCAACAGAAGAATGTTATTTTATCTTATATGCATTAGTACGGAAAACATTAATAGTTTATTTGTGCATAAAAACTATCAAAAACAACTAATTTGACTAAAATTACCAATAAATTACCGTCTTAATTGTACTTCACCGTAAGTAATCGTCATTGAACCTGATAAACATTTTACAGCTCTTATTCTCGCGATCGCCGATCTTTCAACGATTCCGAGACATCCCACACTGTGAAGTTACACGTCGCGGATACATTCATTTATACATTTCCGCTATGAATCGTGCGATCTTTATTCACATAATCTCACATCACACATGCCTCTCTTACAGCATGCAACCACCAACTTTAGATATCTGACTAGGTACATCCGTGCATTTATTATACGCGTCTATCTGCATATCTAAACGTTTGATAATGTTTTTAATGAGTCGTTTACCGGTGCACACCGACATCACCGACTCTCGTAACGCATCCTCGACGCAGAGGATCGAATCGTTCAGTCGACGTTTGCATTAAAAGGCTGACTCGCGGTATATAAGGAACGAGCACAAAACAACTCCGCATGCTCGTCGGGTTCCACCTGTCTCCATAAACGTCGCGGCCGACGCGGAAAAAAGTACGCTCGCATGTGCACTTATCCGGAGTTACATCGCGGTCATTATTACCGCCGTAATATGGATACTTTCATGCGTGCGTGCAACGTGAGATGCGTACTCGTTCATGTGCGCGCGCGCGCATTTCCCGTATTTCTTACCGCGTGCATCGGGCGTAGATGAGATTTTCACGGGGGATATGCGGTTTTTTTTGCACGCCCGTTTGTAATAAAGAGGCAGGAAACCGAGAAAGATTCTTTGAATCGTTCTTTCTTGCCATTGTGCCCTATTTGGCACGAACCTATTCCGCACGACTTTCAAAATCCGTGGCATTGTTGGTGCCAATTATTACCTATAAAGAGTCGGATAGATATTTTAGGAATTTTCATTCTTGTAAGTAAATGAGGAATGAAAATCAATTTTAATGGACGAGGAACGACGATTTATTTGAAATAACAAATGAATTGAAGAAGAAAAAGATAATAAGCAAAATAAATAAATAATCTTATTTTCTATATGTTTTTTTTTTAATTTTTTATTTGCAAAACAGTTCGTAAATTATATTTGTCTAAAGATCTATATTAAAAAATTGTGCAATTGTAATTTAATAATATTTATTTTATATTTATTTTAATTCCAAGGTAATATAATTTACGTTTTCTTTTTTGATATGATTGCATTTGAAAAATTTGTTAAATATCCGGAAACACTAAACAGTAAATATTTGCATATACAAAGCAATGAAGACATCGAATAAAGTTTCACAATTTAAACGAGCCCAAATAAAACTAAAAATATAATTTTATTTTCATTAAAATTAAAACACGGAACGTTGCGTCAATCAAACTTAACCTAGTCCTTCTCAGCTGTGAAAAATTACAACATTGAATCATAAAAATTATTAAATGTATATCTAAACTAAAACTGACAGTTCATCATAGACTATCAGATATCTATGATGAATTGTCAAATGTGATTTTTTAAAATTTAATTATAAACTTATTTATAATTTTGTATTTTTTTACGACTGACATGAGGAGGACTAGAATAAAATTGAGCCCAATTAGGCTTGTAAAGTGTTGTATCTTCATTCAATTTCTTCATAATATTATATTTTTACATAAAAAAATGCATCATAATATTACAAGTTTAAATTGTTAAATACTTTTAAATGACGCAAAATTCGTGATCTTTGCCTTCAATCTTATAAAGAATTATAGAGATATCTTGAAACGAGTTTATAAATGAATGATAAACTGAGCTTAAATAAAGAAGTTTACGTTAATCTTTCAAAGATCCAATTAATGAGAAATGGGGAGAGAAGTTAATATCAACAGTATAAAGATACAATTTGATTTTTCAGATCAAAGACCGTTCTCAAAATTCATAGACCACCTGCTTCAGCGAAAGAAAGAAGACCGATTGCCCGATGAATATGTACCCAGTGCCAACCGACCGACGACGCGGAAAACCGGCGGCCGTCGCATTCTCCCCCGTCATATTTGTTCGTGCACCGCCTTCGCGTTTGAGACAAAAGCGTGAGAAATCGCATCGGGGAAAGCGGCGATCCGTTTCGGAGCGTGCTCGTCTTCACACACGCGGTGGCATCCCTATGTATTTACCGTGATCGCACAATCGCGTAGCTCGCACACGAGCAAGGCTCGGCGCGGTTAATCTCGAGCGCCGTTCCTGAAGTAACGGGATGAAAAGGAGGCATGCCGAGTGGATGTATCGGTAATAATCGAGTCGCGCGTTGAGAGAGCGAGAGAGAGAGAGAGAGAGAGAGAGAGAGAGAGAGAGAGAGAAAAGAAGGGGAAGAGGGGGTGAGCGCGGCGCGCCGTATTAAGGGAATCGTCCCTGAATAGAGGTGGTCGCGCAACGCCACCGAGGGGATGTAGATACGCCATGCTCGGCGCGATTCGACGAACGGGATGCTCCTTTGTCTTTCGCTTCGTTTTCAAGCCCTCCCCCTCTCACCACCTCCGTCCTCCGGGCGCGACGGTGCGGAGGGGAGGGAGGGTGGCCTCGACAAGCGCCTGATTCAGACAATTATTGTCGATTCGCGGCTGGAAATCCATCCAGCCGACGCCAGCAGCTTTTTCTGTTGAGCCTGTGCAGTCGAGCCGACGACTCGATTTCTCTCTTTTCACCCACCCCCCTCCCTCTTGGTTCTCCACGAGAATATCCCCCGACCGTCGTTACCTTTCTCGCGCCGCCTATCGTCGTCGGGCCTCCTCGTCGTCCCGCCATTTTTAGAGTCGGAGAGGCTCGATAGTGCTGGACTCGATCGTGCCGTCGCTGTATCCAGAGAATAAGCTGTGAGGGGATGGAGAGGCTAAGGGTGGCTTTTTACATGAAGTATAATTGATCCTTGGATGCATCGCGCGGTTCGTTTATAAAAGTGAAAACATTTTTTAATTTTATTAAAGAAGAGAAAAGAAAAAAGTAAACGAGAGAAGGGAGAATGAATATATATAAAATAATGTAAAATAAGAGAAAATAAAGAAGAAAATAATCATTTTTTAAGCTTTCAGGTTAATTATTAAATTATAGTTGTCATCAGAAATTATTTGTAGCATATTTCGAAATTTAAAGACAAATGGACTTTTTTCTTAAAATTACTTATTCTACTTTCTGAACTTATGTTATGAATATTATTAAACAGTATATTAGTTTTTACGTTTTTTTCCTTTTGTTTCTCTCTCTCTCTCTCTCTCTCTCTCTCTCTTTCATATATAAGTTTATATAAATTATATTTTTAAAAGAAGAGGAACATTTTCAAATAAAAATAGGAAGGCTTGAGACTTTCAAAAGCATATGCGAGGCTATTGTCTTCTATTTAAAAGAGTGCCATCTTGAAGAACCCTTCGAATCCTCGAGATGTCATCCGAGTTTGATTCTACAAGGGACAGAATGAGGGGAAATGGTAGTGGGAAGGCAAGACGACGTCCTTAAAGCGATGCGAATTCGAGTCACGCATTCTATCGGAAATTAGAGCCCTACCGGCTACTACACCCCTTGCACAGTTCTAAAGTTACGGGGTGGCGAATGAGTATTCCCATCCTTGTCGAGAGTAACTCCTTTCCTTCACGTTGTTATACGATCTGTTTCGCGTCTCCTCGATTCTTCTCTCGAAAACGACCTATAGACTCTATAGATATTCATTCAGTAATGTCTAGTTGTAAAATATTAAATTAAAAACACGCATGTATAGTTTTAATTATCACATATATTTTGTCTAGAAAATTTCATATTTTTTGTTATGTATTAATTGTATTATTTAATATTAATTATTATATTAATGTAAGTGTAACAGTTTGCGAATCAAATTTATGTACAGTGACGTTATATACACGTATGTTTTTATTACAAAATAATCTAATTCGCGAAACATTGTGAGAATTTCTCGAATGTACTTATTATAAAACAGTTTATTTGTATTTTAGTAAAATATACATAATTAATCTGAATTGTTTTATATTACAGTGCTAATCAAATTTATTCTTTTTTTGTTACAGGTAAGTCGAAAACTTCTCGTTAAAATCATAATCAAACTGATGCCGTTCTCATTGTCGCGTGGTGCTGTGGTAAGATTTTAAGGAGTTAGATTAACGCGAATTGGCTTCCCCTCTTGAATGCTGTAAGATTAGGCAGAACGAGAACGTGTTCCACAATATGGCCGCGAACACGAGATTACAATAAAGAGTCTTAGCAATACTTCATGTGAATACTCATTAGCATGACACTCGTGAGTACATTTCTAAAATTTGTCAGTTATATATTTTATATGTGGAAATTTCTAATTCTACATTTAATATCTATTGATATTATTACATTGTACTTCATATGTGGATTAACTATGTTAACAATCACATTTTTCCAATTTTTGTTTTATTTTTTTCTTAATGAAAAAAATTAATTACTTAAATTAAACTATTGAAATGAAAGAAAAAGCGCAAAATTGAAAAATATTAAAATATATGTAATTTAAGAATATAATCTAACATATAAACTATTATTTTATTACATATATATTAACTCATATTATGTAATAATTAATTCATAGTTTATATACTAAATTATTTATGAATATAATATAATGCGTAAATGATTACTATAATAATACTTACATCAATAATATATATACATAGTAATTTATTGATTAATACTCTTCCAAAGGAATTTTAAATTATTCACACATAAATGGAAAACTTATAATAATTGAATACTATTAATACAGCATTATTATATTACATATCAATATCGTGATCCAAAAATTTCGTCGTTTTCTCGGAACGACTCATCAGTGTTCTCTCTCGCTCTTGTTCCTTTTTTTTTATCAAGACGAGGCGGGGCTCGTGATAGAGACTGACGGATGAATTTATGGCGTCGGTTCGCCGCCATTCACGCGGTTTCGCGCTTCTTCCCTCGCTCGCGTAACAGATCGCTCGAGCTGTCCGCCGCCTGTTCTCACCAGCGATGATCGAACGCGTCTGCAACGCCGAGATTCCCTGTTCCACGTTGATAAGAACCGGGCGATTTCTTAAGACGGATTCTTCCGCGCCGCAAAACTACTCTCCTCCCCTTCTTCACTCACTCCTTTCTATGAGCGACGATATCACAGATTCCGGCACGTGTGCTGGAGAGATTGAAACACGATATCTGATCTTCCGGAAATAACGTAGTTTTTTACTAGAGATAGATAAAGATCCTCCGAGCATTTGAGATATTGTCAATTTTAATACCCTTTTATTTTATTGGACAAAGTATTTGCTTTTTTACTAATTTTACTAACTTTTAAACATTATTAATCTTATTCGCGAAGGCTGGAATAATCTCGGAAATATCATCATATATATTCTTGGTCAAAAATATTAAAAGGGGATGCCACCCCGAGTGTCTTTTGCTAACAACACCTAGCTCAGCTCGATTAGTCTTTGTTTACTTAATATTGAATTTATATTCATTAGAGCCTTAGAATATAAGAATTTGAATTGTTAAAATTTAGCAAAAATGAGGCTGCAATGAAATTTGAGAATGAAATTTCGCTCATGTCAAAAAAGATTTAAATTACACGGAGGGATTTCTTTTTTCATACATTTTCAGATCACACTTTTTTCACGATAGATTAATAATGTTTGAAAATTAAAACCTTGAGTCAGTCAGAAATTTATATTTGCTGCATACAAAAGGAGTTTTTTAATTTAAGAGAATCGAATTGTTCACTGCTATTGCCTTAATTAGCTATTTTCCCGCCAGTATTGTAGTCTTCTGCCACGGACTATCGATGCAATCGGATACTTTGGATTCCAGACTGATCTATTTTAATAAGTGGGTTATTCGCTCGCTCGCGTATGTTCGTATCGCTGCTTTTCAAGCGGAAAGGCAGAACTCGCGCCGCTTTGCGACGCGGCCGAGTTTCGATCCGGATCGTTCTCTCGCGAAAGTGCATTATCTATATAAAGCACTGGTATATCTCGGCGAATCCATCTCGTACTCGTGATGCATTTCTCATCGCTGCGATCCTGTATTCGTGCAACCGAAGTCGCGCTGATACTTAATCGTTTCTCAAATTCAGGATATATATCAGTTGCACTTTTAAATCGTAAAGATATAATAAAGTGATAGATAAATACCTATGAAAATATATATACTCACGCAAGAAAATATATTTTAATCATTTATGAAAAATATATTTTTTATTAATTATTAATCTAAATTAAAAATACTGAAAAATATTTTATTAAACACTGAGAAAGGAGATAAAAAATATATTGGAATTCGTTGCTCACTTTTAGACCGTAAAAGATATAATAAAGTGTAGATAAATATCTGTGAAAATATTTATGCGCGAAAAAATATTTCAATCATTTATAAAAAAATATTTTAATTAATTATTAAACTAAATTAAAAATACTGAAAAATATATTTTATCGAATACAGAAAAAGGAGATGAAAAAGAGAATTGATGACCAAAATACTGACAAGGAGATAGTTTGAGATTTGTGAAGCGGGATTAAAAATCGACATCATTCCTCGAATAAAATTATGAGAAATATTCAATGTGTTCTAAATTTCTAAAAAAATTTCTCTTCGCGCGAAAATTCGAAGAGCGAAGACGGACGATAAGAATGAGGCGTTTGTGGCTTTTATTTCTCGACCATTCCGGGCATCCTGGTTCACGATCTTCACCCACCCCATACCACAATCGCGGTGGGGTTGGTCTCGCATCGCGCGACGACTTCCGGCGGACGAAAAGGCGAGCGGCGCTCGCCGATATCACACCTCGTAGACACTTTCATACAAAACGCCCTGATAACGCCAAGTTCTACGCCTCCGGCGGCCCCTTGCGTATCCCCGCACTCCTCATCGTTGCCCCTCCCCCCCTTCCTACCCCGCTCGAGGCGCTCCGGAATCAATGAATTCGAACATGATAATGCGAACTTCTGCCGGCGAGAGCAGCCGGGGTCGTCGACGACTAATCGGCTCCTCGACGGTGGAAGGGTGGATATATGGAAACGTCCCGGGCTATCCATTGATTCTTGGCCCGATTTGGGGATGTTTAAGGTCGGATTATGATTCCTGTTTCTCGCGATAGAGTCATTCTCAGTGAATTTTATCTCATTACTCAGTATTGATCGTATAATAAAATATATTAATAAGGATAATAATTTTAAATATCATATTATTAAATATGAAATAAATGTTATATAAATAATATTATAAATATAGTAAAGAAATTATAAAGATAATAGATTCTTTATGATATACAATTGCATTTAAAATTTATCTCTCTGAAACTTCTTTTTAACATTTCTCTAAAAACGGTTGATTTTCTAGAATATTATCGAATAGTATACAAGTTGATGCTCATACATTTACAGTTGATGCTCGAACCAGAATATTACTGAATTAAAGTTTGCTCGGAATTGAAAGTGCAGAGAAATGCAATGAAAATCCAGAAGACGCGTATCTGTCAGTTTTTTTTTTATATGAAAAGGATAATTTGCTGAAGTATCTGAAAATTTAGCTAGATATAGATCTGAAAATAATTTTGTTAGATGGTTTATTAATTATGTAAGACGTTTAGGTTGATAAAGAATCAAAACTTTTCGCAGTATTGCTCGTCACGCTTAACTCTCGACTGCAGCAACGAGTCATTTGGAAGTGAAAATTTTAGACTTACAATTAGTTAATACAATCTATATGATTGATACTATGAGATTCTAAATTATAGGTATAAAATTTTGAACTTTTCTTTATCAGTCGCCATAAGACGGATATTTATACCTACATTCTGTGCTTCAAACAGGCGCTTTAGAACTTCGGTATTCTCTAAATCTGAATCAGTAGTCAGATATCAGGATAATCACTGATATCAGTGCCAAGTATGCTACTAGTAATCAGTGAATTAAATGTGAGATCCCTAACCTAGCTAATCTCTATTATGTGATGTAGCTAATCTTATTTTAGTGCTTAAATTCAATGAATATGAATTGGAAAATTGAAATTAACATGCAAATATTAATATTTTGGTTATATAATGCTCAAACATTCTTCCTTTTTTAGTTGAACTTCACTAATTATCAGTGCCAAGTATGTCACTCGGTAATTAGTGACTATTCACTGATTCAGATTTATAGTTTTCACAACAATTAAATATTAAATTATCTAAAAAATTGTCTAAATAATTGTCTAAAAAAATTATTTCCAGATTTGTATTAGATTACAATTTCAGATACTTCCGCAAAATCGTCCCTTTCCATATCTTTTTCTTCCTCTCCCCCCACATCTTTTCTCTCACTGCACTGCGGGCCGAGATAGTGCAGTTTGCGAGATGATGCATCGGTCGCATCGGGAATAGAAACAAGGAAAGACAACAATTGCGAGACTTCGTTCTCCAGATGTACGAATACGATCATTACACGAGGTCCGCGGCGACGGAACGGCGGGGGGCGGATAGAAGGGTGCAGAAACGAGGAGGGAAAGGGGGACAACGAAGGCTCCGTGGGACAGAAAGGGGTGGGGAAGGGGTCGAGGGTGAGTTTGACAGATCTTCATAAAGGCACACACAACTGTGCCGCGGCGATAAGGGAATCGGGAGCAGGCATCTCGCCATCCACCCCTCCCTTCCCATCGCCGCCACCCCCTCCGTCCCTGTCTCTCCAGGCAGCCCGCTCGTAGTACACCCCCGTCGTCCACCCTCAACCTCCCCCGCCCGTGGAGAGAGGGAATGGGAGCACGGGCACTCAGTCAGTGCGCTGCTATCATTTTTCCACACGAGTGGGCGGCGGTGTCGGTGGTTCCTGGCTTGGTGCTCCTGCTATATTTTCTATCCTTCATCCTCCTGCTCTCCTCCCGTGATCTGTCTATCCATTGCTCTCCTTCTCTCACGGCGTCTCTCTGGATACTACGTTCGAGAGAAAAGGTCTTGTTGGACGCGAGTATTTCTTCTTTGATCCGAAGACGATCTTTTCAGGATGATTCCAAGGGGAGATACGTATCTAATTTAATTGTGTGAGCAGCTATTTATAATAGTCGAAAACTCACCTTTAATCGGTGTAAAAAAGGGTTCTTTTATTTTTTTTTTCGTCCTCAATTTTTTTCGACTCGGAGAAACTGTTTTTTAATAAAATTTTAGGATAAGATAGATATATTTATTATATCTGATTTAATTAAAAAACTGTTTATATTAAAGATTAATTTTTAATTAAATCTATATTATTTAATGTTTTATATTATTTAATGTAATTTAAATGTTGCGTACAAAATTCAAATATTTTTACTCAACTTTAATAGATATAAAAGATGTTTTTTTACTTTTCTTTCTAAATTTTCTTCGACTCGAAGAAAATACTCTTTAGTGAGATTTTAAGAGAAGATGAATTTATCTGTTTATATTTTCTATTCATTATATCTAGTTTAGGTCCATTTCCACTAAAATAAATTTACTTCGACTTTGGTTCAATTTACTCTTTACTTTTTTCTAGTTCTAAAAATTATAAGTCTTAGAATTAGAAAAAGATAAAAAGTAAGTTAAACTGATTAAAAGTTGTTTAATGTGTCATTAAGTTGTTTAATATCAAAAATTAATTCTTAACCAAGTAAAATCTTGTTTCTTCTAATGTAATTTACAAACATTGTGTAAGATATTCGAGCATTTTAATTTTTACTCATGCTTAACCGGTTGTAAAAAGATATTCTTTTATTTCTCAATTTTCTTCTACTCGAAGAAAATGCTTTTTAATGAGACTTTATGAGAAGAGTTGTTGTCTAGTTCTGCTTATCATCATGATTTAATTATAAAGCCGTTTAATATCCGAAATTAATTCTTGATTAAATTTTATTTTTTCTTATCTTATTTGATGTAATTTATAAATATTGTGAAGAAATTTGAGTACTTTTTCACTTAGAATACTTTTTCATTTAAAGGTGACTTTTCTTTTTTCTTCCTACGAAATATCTAGTTTTATTGTGAAAAACATCTATTATCGATTAACCTTCGGAGATGTCGAAATGTGTCTGAGCGTCGATCAGATCTTCCTTTCTTCTACTTTTATCGTCTTATTTCTTATACTTGAACGTTGTTTATGAGCTCTTATCGAATTTCAAGCTGATAACATTAGCCTTCGCCCGCACTCGTACAATATATTAATAACAGTTTTATAAATATTTATAATTTTACACGAGGACACAGAGTCAAGCTTTTGTGTATTTATAAATATTCAGTCAGCTACACCCAGAGAAAAGATTGCTTCGATTTAAAGAAATGTTTCTTTGTTATAGAAGGTTAAAGAAAAAAAAATGTCTTTGATTTAAACATTATTTTTAAAAATTAAATACAATTTATTTGATTTAAAGAAATTATGTTCAAATCCAAGAAATTATGTTTAAATCATAATTATGAAAAAATTTCTTTAATTTTTTTTTGAAAAAAATTTTTTGATTAAAAATCAAATTATTTTTTAAATCAAATCAAATTTATTTGATTTAAAGAAATTATGTTCAAATCCAAGAAATGAATTAGATTTGAACATAATTTCTTTAAAGAAATGTCATTCAAATCATAATTATGATTTCTTGGATTTCAACATAATTTCTTTAAATCAAATAAAATTTATTTTATTTAAAGAAATTATGTTTAATTCAAAGAAATTTTTTCTTTACCATATACTAACCGTATAGCAAAGAAACATTTTTTTTAAATCGAAGAAACCTTTTCTCTGAGTGCAGTCAGCTACGGCTTTAAATATATTTAACAAATAACGTCGATCGAATTTTGAAAGATACCGATTGCGAGTGACAGATATCCGCAGTTTCTCCGAAAAAATAAAAAGTTCAGGAAATTTCCGGCGATTTTCCGCGGAGAAGAAGACATCCAAGAGACATTGGCCTCCGAGCCGAACGGAAAGACAAGGCGGGCGACCGGGTGGACTAAAAATAACGTCGGCTCTAGGTGGGAATGATTCGGTATCTCCACGACGTCACGGGACTCTGAAATATGAGAGATACGATGAACCCCGTCTCTCTTACCCCGCTGTCGCTCTTCGGCCCCCGCTTCCCACCGTCATCTTGTTCCCCGATGGTGCATTAGCGCTAATCTCCGCTCTTTAGTCCTCCCTTTATCTTTTCTGCCCGCGTCTCCTCTCGTCTTCCCTTTTCCTCCCATCCACCCCCTCCCGCCCTGTCTCTCTCGTCTCGAAGGATATCCTCCCGTTCCTCCCCCTCCTCAATCCCTCTCGTTTTGGATACTTGGAACGAGAAGGAGGTGTGTCGAGGGGCAGGGGGGAGCAAAGTATACCTGGGCCTTTTGAACGACCTTATCGACACGATCTAATCGGGCCGATCCGTTATTCGGTGGCCACGATGTATATATATATATATACATGTATACGCGCTCGTGTGTTCTGTGCCCGTGTCGGAGTTTTGACACCCGGTATCTCATTAGGGATCGTGAGGTTCGCCGGTCTAAGACGGATTAACCCTTATCTGGCTGGTATGAGGGCCCGGCCACCAGATGCTTTCGTTCCGATTAAAAAGGAAATGGAAACAAGCGGATCTGGTTTTTGTCTGTCATGTCTTTCCTACATGGTGATATAAATTCAAGATTATTTCGTTATTTAGTTGTTATATTTAGTTGGTGGTAATAATCGTGAAATAATAATATAAATTCGAGTCGTTCTTCCTTTCGCAGAAATAATGAAGGTAATAATGTGAATAAGATGTACAAGATATTTTCTTATTCAGATAGAAAATTTGAATCAAATTTCACTTATTTCATGTGTCCTAAATGTTACCAAAATGTTTATTAATTTAATATAAAATGAGTATGTTAGGAAATAATACAAACATTATGTAAAAAATTAACTCAACAAATATGACAGTGATACAATTTGTAAACAAATTGTGGAAGCATATTTCTTCAATGAAACAACTCAGAAACATGATTTTTGAATTATTAATTTTGAGTTGTTAACTATAAATGAATTAAGTAAATATTACTTTATCAATTATCAGAATTGAATTAAATTAACTTTATAAAAAATCATAAAAATTATTACAACTCAATAAGAGTAATTTTTAAGATTTATGAAACAAAAATAACTTCGATCGTATTAAGAATATATTTTTAACATTATTTAGTCAATGATTTTCTGAAGTTGAAAAATATTAATAGTTTTCCTTTTTTCTGTGAAATTTAATTTTTTAAATTGTGTTACTTTTGAAGGGAGTGATATTACCTGTAAATAATTTAATAATTGCTTTGATCGATGAATAACCAAAATGAGAGACCTACTTCCATTAATTTTTATAATGAGTGTGACAATTAACGTCATTATTGGCCCGCCGATTGACATCATCAGGAAAGAATGGAGAGCCAATTTCGATCTCTTATCGAAACTCGACGACGTATTCACCTGAAACGCGATGAAACAATCGCTATCAAATCCAAACGACTGTCTCTTCCCATTTTTCACGCAGCGGAGATTAATTTGTACACAAAAACACAGCTGTGTGAACGGACAGGCGGGAATATAAATGTGCAGCACGCGGCGTTCGACCGCAAACGCAGGACGAGAGGGAGAGGAAGAGTAGTACAGAGAAGTGTTGGTGGACCGGTTGCTCCTAGAGAGAAAAAGAGAGAGAGAGAGAGAGAGAGAGAGAGAGGGGGGGGGGGAAAGGGGATGGAAAAGAGAGGGAAATCGGGTAACCAACGTCAGCAACCAATTCGCGGTGTCGCGATAGCATCGTCGAGCATTTTTTCCAGTGAGCGTTGGCAAACAAATGAAAAAGAAAAAAATAGAAAGCGGCAATCGAAAGGGCGAGAGGGGCACCCCTGCTAAAAGGTCCGCTCCAAACTTTTCGACAATAACCGGAGGGTTATTGAATTTTTATTGGCGACCGACGAGTCAATTTGTGCGATCGCTGCCTCGCCATCTCTCTGATCGGCAGTTCGACAGTTCATTTAAAGGCGATTCTCGTTGATGCCCTGTCGCCGTCAAAGTCCTCGCTTCTGGTTTGCCATCCCTAGACAGAATTTCCTTAGGCGGAGACTAGCAATCGTCATTTCCGACCGGGCTGAAGGCGAATTTGCGCGATCGGTTTCGACGATTGTCTCTTCGATAAAGTCGATTGTCTTTCCGGATGAACCTTTCGTAGCGAAATCAAGCGCGTCGAATATGCGTTTAATACGAAAATCTATTCTTTTGATTTTTAAAATAGATCTCTTAATCCGCCTAATTGAATTAAGTTAAATTTTATTCTGATAAAGCACCTAATCTAAACAGAATCTTATATTTTTTTATGTAATCTATTTAATATATCTATTTAGAAATTTAACTCTTTATTCTGGGACAAACAAAATTTCACCCTCATTTATCAAATTTCAATTTTCATTAAAGATTTAACATTATATTAAAAAATTATTTATGAAATAGAGATGTTGAAGAGTAAGCCTGAATTTTTTTAAGTCTTAAAACATAAAAAAAATTTGGACTGAACAAAAAGAATTCAAATTGCAGACGGATTAAATAATACTATATTATTTTACATAAACAATATAATTTCAATAAAAAAATAAGAAATGATTCCGCATTGGAATATTATATAAATTGGAATATTATATAAATTAAGATGTAAAGTATTAAAAACTGTGAAATTTAGGATATACAAGATATGAAAAGAATGTATGTTTAAGTTTAAGTTTGGATAAAAAGTGAGACATTTATTTAGTAGAGTTAGCATTCAGCTTTTAATCATAAGATATGAATGGATTGTGAAGTTAATTATAAGATATGTTGGTGTGAGATTAAAAGATATAATAAACTAAATCTCTTCTTGATTGAATATAAGCTAAAGTGATAAATTCTATTTTATTCTATTATTAAAATTCTATTCTATTACACTTATATTATTAAAAAATAATTTTAAATATAAAAACAATTATTAATAATTCAAACTTATTTAAAATATCTTTAAAAAAAATCATAAAACTATATATTTTATTGCGTGCTGTTAAACTGGACATGAAATATAACTTACGATACGATTGATACTTAAGATTAATTTTAATTAATAAGCAATTAAACGACGAAGGAAATTCGTGACGATCTCATTTTCATTTCTTTTTTTTTTGTCATCACTGTTTGCCTGTCTCGGTCGTATTCTTTCAACCGGCTCGGAATCGCTGATCGCTGACGGTATGAATTGGTTTTATAACGCGAAATGTCCTAACGGGAGAAATCTCGACGGCGTCTGTCGATGGCTCGGTGTCTACGTCGCGCGAGACGGTCCTTCAATAAGTCTGAAAAAAATTAGTCGACTGTCAGTCAGCAATGGAAATGGGATTTTATTTCCACGCACCGGCGGCTCCTTCCGCCAATTGGCCGATCGATATCTCGCGGATTGAGTCGACTCGACGAGGCGAGGCTCGCTGCGAGATCGAGCTTACTGGCTCCGTAATTGATCACGAATTTATCAGCGTCTAACTCGAAAGAGAGATGTCTCTCTCTCTCTCTCTCTCTTTCTCTCTCTCTCTCTCTCTCTCTCTTTCTCTCTCTTTCTCTCTGTTTTTCTCTCTGTCCGTTCGAAAGTCAATCGTTCGATTTTGACGCACAAGCGCCGCACGTGGCGCTCGCACTCGGGATAAAAATAAAAATCCTCGTCCCGATTTATGACGGCTGATATATAATAATGAATGCAGCAAGGGAGTAACTTTACACAAAGCGCCTTTTTAAATCACGTTAGCACCGATTAAAGACTGCAATTGAGAAGAATGAAAATTGCATGTGTGAAACGCAAGCGCCACGAATTATTCATAAAGCGTAATGATAATTACATTAAATATATATTTACCGCAATAATTACAGGGGCTGAGAAAATTATTCAGTGATGATTTAATAATTTATTTATACTGCATATACAAATACTGCATTATACGTGTGATAGAAGTTTATATTGGATTATAATAATATAATAATAATAATAACTTTCTACCATTGATAGTAATTTATTCTACTTTTTATTAATAATTTAATTACTCTTTATTAAGATTCAATTTTTCGACAAAATGAAAAAAATATTTTTTACAAATCTCAAAATATCTCGCACTATTTACATGGAAAATTGAGTTTCGATAAAATGGTTGGTTTTCACATGTAAACCTTGACCGAAATATTAGCATTTATATTTTTTTTCATACATTTTTCATATTTTTTTATCTATATTGTTATCTATTGGTTATCAGAATTATACGTAAGTTAAAGGATTCTTGAAAAGGCGATTTACAGCAAATAAATAAATTTTTTAGTGAAAATTTTAAATAATTAACAAGATATTTAATATTTTTGCTCAAGATTGGAATTTAACTTATAATCTGTTAAACAAAAGATGTCATAGACACAAGACTCAATAATAGATAGATTTTATGTTATGATGTAAATTCTACTTTTAATACATAAATCAAGAACTATTATTGAGCCTTGATAATATCTTCTGTTTTCACATTATAAACTATATTACATGTGGAAACTCATTTTACTCATTCGAACCCAATTTTCCACATAATTAGTACACGGAGTTCTTTATATGTGTTTAATGAGACTGACAACCTACTGAAAGAAAATATTTATATCTACTCTTGATACCAACAAGTCTATTTTAACAACACAGACTGCATCTCCTATAACATTACAAAGAAGAAGAAGAAGAAGAAGAAGAAGAAGAAGAAGAAGAAGAAGAAGAAGAAGAAGAATACATTTATATTTGTTTCTCAAATCATTAATTATCACAGCAGTGATGCAACATACTAAAGTAATACATAGTCGGGAAGATGCTATGCGGTAGTATTTATCAGTAATCAGATCCATGTGCGTGCCCCGTGTCATCTTGAGCAGCGGTATCGATGTATCCTTGGTGTCAAGGTGGCCAGCGCTCAGGTCTTGCGGAACTCTCTTTCAAGACCCACCTCTCGTCCATGACCTCAAGACGTCCTGCCACGTGTTCGAGGAGTCGGCCTTCGCTATATTCTTTCGATGATGAAGAACAGGAGGAACCGGAAGGTGCACACGTGTGGCCCCGGATAAACAAGGGTCGCGTTCATGCGTTACCTCCAGAGGCAGGCTCCGCACCTGTCGTCACCGCCGAACACGTGTCCACGAGGAGTTCAACCCGCATTTAACACGCGGGATGAGCGATCGATCGAACCGGCGTCTTCCGTCGCTCGCCATTACACTTCCGGTTATTATCTCGATTTTTCAGCCGCGCTCCCTTAACTCTACGCAATTTCACGAAGCGGGTTTTTTGGACTGTAATTTCCCAAGAGAAATTAAAAGTGCAATTTGCACTTTACCCTTTGATTATGGTAGAGGTACGCAAAAAATACTGTACGCAAATTATTTGTTTCAGGCATTTCAGAAGTTTATACATCCGCAAATCTATCATAAGTTCATTATAAGCATCAAATTTATTCATGATGTACTCTGAAGTCTAGAAAGTTTAATGCTTCACATAGTCAAGATTTTTAAATCAAGACAAATTCGATTTACTTATTATATAAAATCGCTTCTTCTATAAAATTATATGATACATTTTTTAAAAGAAAATAAATTCTTGTTTTGAATACGTAACAATGAATTTCTAAAATGTGTAGTAAGTATATATTTTAAGATTATCAAGAAAATATTCTGCTATTTGTTAAAAATTAAAAGAAAAATTGAGTAATTACTTTTCTTAAAATGATATTTTTCTGTTTTCTATTTTTCTATATTTTGTAGTCCACAAAATTAGAAATAAAATATATATATGCAGCTATTATTAATAGGAGAATTATATTATTAAATAATTTTTAAATTTATTTTGATTATCGATTTATTAATCTTCTTAGAAGAAAAAATGTATATTTTGCAAGTACTTTCTATTGAAGTAATAGGAGAGAAATGAGGAACAAATAACGAGCATAATAATATTTTATAAATGTAATGTATACCCTTAAAAGAGAATGATAATGATACGTTTCGAGAGACTGTACTGAATAAACATATTATAGGTTATTGTTTTCTTTTAAGAACAAATACAATACATTTGTAACATTTACATGCTCGTTATTTGATTCTTATATTCCTTTCTATTGCTTTGTGGGAATCGAACTTTGAGTTTATTAAAATTCTATTAACTAATTCTTTTTTATTCTATTTTCTCTACAAATAATAGAACAATAATTCCATTGAATAGTTATGAAATTGTCATAACAATTTAATAATTCATTCTATTTTGATATTCTAATTATTATGTTGCATAATTATTCCATTAATGTTATATATTATAACAGTAATATTAATGAATTGTATGAATATCAGACATAATGCGTACATATACATATTGTATAAATATTAATTATGACGTTCAATATTATATTATATTTACATATCAATATCTATCGTTTAAATTGGCAAGACCTCAATTGGGTTTGTTCTTCGGAAAGAACGAATGATTTTAACAAATTTATATACTGATTTGATTATAAATTTTGCTAGACCTAATAATATAGGGCACTCAATCATAATGAGCGATGTTGCAAAAAATTGATGACGTTCTAGCAACCAACATGAATGTGATCCTATATAATAATTTTGATAGTCCAACAAAATTATTTTCGAATCTACATCTAGCTAAATTTTTACATGTTTTAGCAAAATCAATCTTTCGTGTAGTGATATTGCGCATCTATTTCTCGGATTTTTCTTTGTTTTGGTCCAACGCGACTTTTGAAGAAAGCTGTAACCAGGAAACGACCGAGCGGCGCGCGCTTGTCCACGTTAATGGCTTAATGGCGAATCGATGTTCGGGTCAAATACCGGTCGTGTCGCGCGACGCAAATACGCCGATTACACGGGTCTCTCGACTAGCCCCCAGGCCAGTATCGCGGAACAGCAACGATAAGGTGGTCTTATCTTATCACGCGGAAACGTTCCCTTCGCCTCTCTTCTCCTCGTCCATTGTTTTCTTCTTCTTCTTCGTCTTCGTCTACGACGGGATCTAGCAAACGGGTGAACAGTGCGATCGTTTATTGCCAAGGCCGAATTATCTATAGAGATATATAAGACTGGCGGAAATAGCGTCAACTCATTTTTGAAATCTGTAGTCAATAGTTTCTTAAGTTTTTTGTAATTATCTACAGTTTCTAATGTACATAATTTTTTGGGAATTAAAACATCTGTGAGAGATAATAAATTTAATATCAATTTTTTTTATTTTATTATTTGAAAGTAATAAAAATAATAACTTTATTTTTCATTTTATTATATTATTGTTTGAAAAAATACAAAATAATAAATATTTAAAAATAATAAAATCACATACATATAAAGTACGAAATTTCATAACTTTTCACGTTTCTAAATATAGGAATGTGAAATAAAATAAATTCCAGGATTAAAGGCGATTAAAATAGATAAACTCGAGGATGAAAGCATGACCGAGATGAAAAGCGATTCATCTAATGGAGATACGCATTTGATCTTCGTCACTTTGCGGATTGGTCGACTTCGTAGTTTGACGATGACATGACGGTGGAATCATTAGATCGGTGAAGAGCGGGAAAAAACTGCGCTTCGAGGGCCTGGAAAGGGGGAGGGAAAGGGATAACTCAGTTTTGTCGCAGACCATTGTCCGGCCCGTCAGGGATGAAAAGCCCCGGAGATAGGAAGCACCGGCCCTCAAGGAGTGATCGACGATTTGTCAAAGTCCTCCGCCAAAGCGACGCTACACCATCCAAGGACCCTCAGACCCGTCCTTCCGACAAAAAACCGACACGTCCTTCGCCACGGGTAATAAATACTTCCGGAAATGTTCTTACGAATTATCTAACATGCCGCTTTTTCCCCGATTCTACAGTGAACTCATCCATGTCCAGTAGTCCTTGAATATCCTTGGATCCTGGAATTATAGGTACTGAAATTTTATGTATTCCGGAAAATTCTTGGAAAACTTCTGAAATTTCAAGACTGGCCTGAAAATTATTATTCTTTCATTCTAAAAAGTGAGAACGTGAAAAAAAAGAAATAATAAAAAAAAATTGTATTTGGGCATAAACCCTTTCTTAAAGGTGCAATAAGGTACCATAGAAAATTTGAATTTAATGTCTAAAATAGAACATGGTAAAAAAATTTGTATTGACGGAACATTCGATTGATATTATTTAAGGCAATAAATAATAATGTTCCCAATTTGTTGGCGTTTTAATTCATGCGTAGAATCCTAACTTGAATACAAAGCGTATAATATTGCACGAATCGATGAAAATTAATTAAATAATGAAAATTAATCGATAAATCTTGGAAAAACCAGAAATTCTACCTGGAATATTGTGGAATTATCTTTGAATTGACTAGCTATAGATTTTGCTGAATATCATGTCATCGGGATCGTCTCTTTTTAAATTCATATAAACTCAATTTGGTTGAAATATCGAGATAAAACGGCAAATAACTGTCGATTGAACGAGAATAATAGTTTTTAGTGTTTTTACCACGAAAACAAAACAAAACGTCCATACATTTATTCTTTGATAATGTATATCTAGTTTATTTTAATTGTTGACGATTTTTTAAATTGATTCTTGATGGTTATATATATATAATTTTATTTTATTTATACTTTATAAACACTCGAAGTTGTGTAATTATATAATTTATATGGTGTGTAATTTTATTTTTAAAGAAAAATTTATTATTTTCAAATAAGATTATTGTTCAACAAATTATCACTATATATAATAAAAAATTACAAATGCTTGCAAATTATTATTTGAAACTCTAATAATATTAATTTATAAATTTTAAATAATTTTAGTGTCAAAAGAGGAAACAAATTTTTGTATTTTAGGGCACTGTGAGTTCTGCTGCCAGAAAAATTCAATTAAATTGAATTAAAATATATGTCAATTTTAAGATATAGTCATTTTTAAGGTATAATAATTTTTTCTGAATAATTTGGATGCGCCAAGTGATAAGCAAAGGGAATATTTTCATCAGGATTTGACGACAATTGAGAATCGTTATCAGAAAGATATTGGAATGAAAATATTAAAACTAGATAACTCTCATTGATTGATTCTCATATGGACTGTAATATGTTCGATCTGAATATAAATAAAATATTATATAAATAAAAATTAATCGCTCGCTTTTAATTTTCTAATTTCAATCAAACTTCATTACACAGTGTGTCTCAAAATTCTCGACTCGAAATCCTATATGATACTTGTCGAAGAATTAAATAAAAAAATTATTTATAAATTTTTATTTTAAGCAGTAGTTTTTAAGAGATAAGGATCTAAATAGTCAGTGATATAGACATTCAGACGATCACTTGTGAGTCACAATGTGTGCGATATTAGTGACTGCCTAAAAGTAGTCAATAATTAGTATACCCCTAATTGTCTCGAAAGCTACTATTTAAAATAAAAAATTACAAATAATTGTTTCACTTAATTTTTCAAGAATTTTCTTGCTACAACATTTTAAGTTGTTTGAAATTTGAGATACTTCGTGTATAAAAAAAAATGGCTCTTTTTATATTAAAAAAATTAGATCTAATGAAAATATTTTGACATATTCGGACTTAGTCATAAAAATAATTTTGGAAACAGTTTTCATATGCTTTTACATAATATCTTGTAAACTAGTGTAATAATAATAATTAAATTTTCCAAGAGAAATCTAAGAAATAATTATAGATTCTACAACAAAACTGCAATATTTATTTAATAAGAATGATTAAAACTATTAAAAATCTCATAAATCCTCATTAATAAATGGGCGCGAGATTTGTTCTCGGTAAGCATCCCTCGAAAACAGGTCATCTCGTTAAAGAGCCACCCTTGAAGGTCCCGCGGCAATATCCTCCCACGGCCCACAATTACGACCGTTTCCGGGTGGCTTTCGCGCGATGCACTCGCGTTACACTTCGTCGTTGTCCTTTCGTGGAAGGGGGAGAAGAGCGGCAACTCGCCCTCCTCGTACCTCACCGGGCGGTGAAAAAGCGGCGGACACTTTTTATCGTCGCTCGCAATTACGATTAGCCCGCCAGGGGTGGCTGGTGATGCCAGGGGGCGAGAGAGGGGAAGGATGGAGAGAGGAGAGAGAGAGAGAGAGGAAATAGAGAGAGGAGAGGAAGGGGATGGCGCGATTAAGGCGCCTCGTCAAAAACCGCCCCGCGGAACAAATGGTCGCTTATCCTCCCACCTCCGGCTGGTGCACATCCCCTCAAAGAGCAGCGGCTCTCGCGGACGAGTGGAGGCTCAAAAGGGGGAGGGGGTGAGAGGAGATGAGCGGCGTAGAGTGGGAGGAGGTGGTCAGGAGATAGAGAAAGCTCGGCTCGAGGGGTGGCGCAGATTACACAAATGAGAAATGACCATCAGGCTATCGGTGGAGGACTTCGGTGCCGTCGCTACTCCTGCTCGGGGTTTTGCGGCATCTGCGCGCGACGTGGATATATACACGCTCGCGCGCATACATACGTACATAGAGATACACTAGACAATCACACCGACGCCGGACGTCGACGTCGGAGAGAGTTGCGGGGAGGGTGAGAGAGGATAAGAGAAAGAGAGGAGAAAGAGAGTCGAGCTTCCGGCGGCGCGCGAGCTTTTTAGATACGACGCCGATTGCGGCGGTATCTCGCTCGCGGTAGCATCACCACCACTACCGCCGCGGTGCGTATAATTTATTTTCCCGATAACGTACACGACCGGGGGTGAGTAGCGTCTCGTCGTAAGGTCCGCGTCGAACCTCCCCCGAAATGGTGAGATCCACTGAGCGCCACGGTCTTTCACGCAACGAGAAGGTCGAAGATTCAAAGAGAGCACTATGCGTTAAATCGTAATCACACTAACAATTGCCGACTGGATTGCGATTGTGAGTGGCGATTGGTGATTACTTTCAAGCAATCAGAGCAAAGTAATCGGCGACTGTTTTGCTCTGATTGGAAAGTAATCACCAATCACAATTGCAATCCAATTGGTAATGTGATTATAGCTTTACGCGATTTACTGTTAATCCCGAAACACAATAGGTGTAGTAAACTTTAAGCCACAAAAAGATATTAGACATAATCGATTGTGAAAAGAATAATCGACTCTGACTGGTTGATTTCTTATGGCTTTACGCTTACTATTATCTAACATTGTTAGATCTAGGATAACAATAAATAGTCGGCAATATGAAATCCTGTTAGGTCAAGAGGGTAATGAGTTGACACGCAAATAAGGGATTAATAGGGAAAAATTAGATTAGGGGAAGGTCAGTTCCTGAAAGAAGGTATACAGAGTCACAGATAAGAGAGAGAAAGAAAGAAAGAATAAAGATATAAAATCAGAACCGTAAAAGAGAAAAATAAGTGAAGAGGCGAGATAGGAAGGACTCATTCGATGGAGGAATTAAAGCCTTAAATAAATTAAGCATTCGAATTACGAATTAACTATATAATAAATGATTTAGTTCTTTGTTAAATAAATTTAGACACTTTGTTATTATTTTATAAAATCGCTCTTTTTATCATGATATAACTATATAGAAAAGAGTTCGATAATAATTACTAAATGTTAAGTGAAATAATTTGAATGAAATGTTTGATTGGTATAACAAAAAATATGTAATTTTAATTTCTAAATATTTAATATTTTACCAAACACTTGATTATATTATTACGTTTGATACCTAATACTTATGAAACATTTAGAAAAATAAAATTATTTGTCTTATATTAACTGAATATTTGATTGAAAATATTGTACCCTTTGGTAGCTTACTTGACTACTACTCTTTTTCCAATATAGAGCTTTTATATTTTATAGAATAGACGTAACTAGAGCTTTATAGAAAACATATGAAAGGTCGGTCGACTGCGTTTAACGCTAAATACGAGTGCTATGGCTGTATCCGCGATTGCCTTTACGCGGGCTACCGCAGCATCCGCTGGACCGAGCAACGCGTGCGATCCTAAAAAGTCAGCGCTGGTCATTGCGTAGGGCTTCCGAGTATCAAACCGCGAGTATCCGTTCATCTTCTCAAGCAGATGGAAGAGCAAGGCTGATAAAGGACGGAGGGAGGAAAGGGACGGAGAAGAAGGGACCAGGCTATCTCTCGCGTCGTCTAGACTCGAAGAGCCATTCCTGGATTTTCTCCCTCGGGACCCTAGTAGAGGGAGCGAGAAAGTGAGACAGTCGAGAGAGAGAGAGAGAGAGAGAGAGAGAGAGAGAAAGTGAGAGAATGGACGAGACAGTAAGACCACTGTATGTGGGATCTGTTTCCCTTCCCCCACTCTCACTCCCGTTGCCTGAGGATCTTAACGAATAAGATAACACGGCGCCAGGGAGTTTCTCTCTTCTTCTCCTTCATCTTTGTCTCTCCCTTGTTTCGTACCTCGTTTTCTCTTCTCTTCCTTCTTTCTCTCTATTAGGTACTCGAAGAGGCCAACGGTCACCGACACTACAGCGATGATCCAGCCTGGCCGTCCTCTCGACGTCTCTCTTTCTTTCCCTCTCTCTCTATTTCTCTTTCTCTCTCTTCGCGATTACACGGAATCTCGCCGTCGTCGTTTCCTGCGCGCTTTTTCATGCCTATTCCCGTCCTGGAGATCGCACGCGTCCTCCTCTCTGATCGATCTACTGGTTCGACCCCGTTTTATGGAGGAAGTTGGTGCCGTGCGAAATACCATAAAAAAAGTGGAGTATTTAAATTAGTCACCTAATGTTATTCAGAGAAAACAAGCAGAACAATATATTCTATAGTCGCGAAGAAGGTTGCTTGATCGAAATGCGATTGAATATTAAATCGGAACATGTGGGTGACCTTGGGACATTTTAATTTTAAAATAGTGTAATGATTTTAAATAGTTTTATGTTTTACAATCTTATTTTTTCTATATAATTTTCTATTCATGCAAAGGTTTGGTTATATTAATTGAAATTCTGACTGAAAATATAAGACAAGTAAGAATTTTCTGTTTGAATCTATTATATTTCTAGTGGAAATAACTAGAATTCTGATTGATGATGTCATCACAATCTTCTGATTCATCTATTTTCAACCAGAAATTTCTCACACCGTTTAGGCTAATTATTATACTATATTTATACTAAGTTCAAGTATTGCTATTTTTTTTTGCTACACTCATAATTCATAATAATTAAAAATCCTTTTGAATTTTTTTTTAGTTATATTGGAAGGCAATCATTGTCAATCATCGACATACATATTTTAAATTTACGTAATATAAAGACTAATAAATTTAATTATTAATACAAAAATAATTTTTTATTTTTAAAATTTAATTATTAATACAAAAATAATTTTTTATTTTTAAAATTTAATTATTAATACAATATATAAAAATTCATAAATTTATTAATTAGAAGTGATTGATGACTTATTTTTTTAGATGTGAAATTTACTAGAATTCTAGAATTAAAAAGCTCAAAGAAATTAAACTAAAGATAGGGTTAAATTAGTTTATAAGTTTGTAATTAAGAGAGAAATTCTTGAATAAAATTTGACAGAGAATGAAATTACAAAGAAGAATTCAAGTCGTGAGCTTCTCGCAGCGATTTCTTGGTGCGGCATGTACCCTAATTGAAACCGTTCGCACTTAGGGTTATTGATCCCCCGCACATATCAACGGGATCGTTCTCCTCGTCCAGCGTCTCCGGGGGATTCCGCGTAATCGGCGTTGCGTCGGTCGCTCCTCGTCGGATAAACGATTTTGTTATGATTTGACGCAATTTGTCATTTTTCAAGATTAAATTTGATAACATGCTTATTCTTTCTGTCTTTTCAAGTTAATATAATTAGGTTATTTGTGTATATATAAGTCTAATAAATCTTGTTATAAAAATGTGAAATGTATAAAAAAATCTTGTTATATCAATCTTGAGTAGCTTATTTTCTCGAACATATAATTTATGTATGAATAGTAATAGCTTCTACAAAATTATTTCAGATCTATAACTAATTAAATTTTTAGATACTTAAACGGAACTATTCTTTTTATTTGGAATTTGATTCTAAATCCAAAATCTGTCGCAGAGATAATAACCTTACAATAGATTCTGATATTCCACGCGACGTTTATAAACGAGAACATCCGATGACGGTTCACATGAGAGGAAAAAGAAGAGAAGAGAGTAAAGAAATTTAGTAGAGGAATTTTCCTTCACCTTTCAAGTCTCGATCAAATCTAGATCGAGAAAATCGAGTTCTTTTTTTTCGCACTTGCGATTGCCTTCAATCCGGCCTTTCTACTTAATAAAATGCCATTAATGATGATTTAAATGGCGATGGTACAACAACATTTTTTTTTTTTATACACTCTCAGGGACGACTTAATTCGAATAGCGATCGTTTCATACGACATTCGACGAATTAATTATGAATGGTTATGCGACGTAATTGTGCTACTTAATTCGAATTGTTTTTATTAATTCGAATGCCGCTTGTCCTCGTGCCATGAAACGCGTCTCTCCTCTCCGTCCTTTCTCCTCATCGGTGGAACGTCGATGGACTGGACTTTCTGGTCGCTTTGCGACATGTCGCATGAAAACTCGTTTGCGCGAATCCCGATGTTAATCTGTGCATATTAATACGCGTCCAGCATCGATATCGTATAACGGTTAGATGGATCTGATAAGTGACTCAGAAAATACAAGTTCGACTGGTTCCCCTCCCCCCCTTCTCTCTCTATCTAGCTTGCTATCTCCCTGTCTTTTTCGTTGAATCGTGTAAGTCCAATACAAATAATTTATTAGCCTGTAATTACTGATCGCGACATCGATAACGGCCGGACACATTGTTTCGCAGTGGTTCCTCAGAGACATGACGCAATTGACAGCCGAATAACATATATACATGTGTACATACAATTGTATATACATACATACGTCGTCTATAATATGCAGAGTAAGGGCGATCACATACAAATGACATAAGCTGCATAATTATAATGTACTGTCTAAGTAAATTGAATCAATTTTGAAAAAAGAGTGCAAATTTTTCGCTCTTGAACAAGAATGGCAAATTTTCACTCTTTTTTGGAATAAAATTTCAGTCTTTTAGAGTGAGATTTCACTCCTTCGCAAATTGAATCTCAATCTTTTTTATGATAATCTTCATTCCTTGGAGTAACTCTCACTCCAAAAGAGTGAAAATCTGGCATTCTTGTTTAATAGTGAAAATATTTTCACTCTTTCAAAACTGACCCAATTTTCAGTCTTTTGGAGTGAGCTTTCACTTCTTCCGTGAAATAAAAGACTAAAAACTTTAGTTGGTCGATTTTCTTATACTTCATGCATAGATTTGTGATCTTAAACTTGGTGTAAGAATAAGAAATTGACTAATCACAGTCGAACGTGAAAGAAATAATAAACTATGATTGATTATAATTTCTCACTTTTACTTCTTGCACCAAGCTTATTCTGCACATGGTAGACGATGTAACACACATACGTGAAACGTGCGTGAATCGACGATAGCCGGTTTGCGAAACCTCACGAAAAATTCACTCGCGGGGACTGATAAAGCCCATGGCACATGTAAAAACGTAAGATAATAAGACGTAGGCAGTAAGCGAATTAGCTAATTACAGTAGAGAAATAAGATTATTGCCATACGTCCTCTATTATAATACAATAGATCAATTCTCTTATTACTCACATCTTACTGTCTTACGTTTTTCTGTGTTTCTGACTTAAATGTACGCGCGCAATAAATTATAACTATAAATATAAATATAAATAACTATAAATATAAATTATAACTAATAATATGCGACAGAGAGAGCATCTAAAATAATGAGTGATGTTGGAACGAAGTCACCGCCGTTCTCAGAGTAATAAAAGCTTTTACGAGTTTGGCGCGGGTTCACTGAAATGAATTGCAAACAAGGAAGCGCATTTCGACATGGGAAAAGACCGCGAAAAGTAAACATCTCTATACATATAATTAATATGGAATTAGGATGCGCGCGTAAAAGCATACAATCATATTAGTCAACGTTTAATTAAGACTACCTGAGTTGTTGCACACTAAACCTACAAAAAAAGATTTGTTATCATCGCAAATTACGATCGTAGATTATCACCAAGGTTGTACTTAAGATCGCGTATTGAATTAATGTAGAATAAACTATACGTAAATGCATTATAATTTTATTTTAATTTAGATATTCGAATATCAGAGAGAATCTGGGAAAGGAAAGAAATATATGTATATTAACAATTATTATTAATTAACTAGCATCATTATCATTATTGTTATTGTAATTAATGTAATTTATATAACTTATATAATTATATTATAATCACATTTTCATAATCACATTATAATATTGTGATGTATATAATGATATAATATGTTATATTATACAGGGTATTCCAAAGTTCGTGATGCAAAATACTATAGCAATAAATTGCTCATAAAATTAAGTAAAGAGTTACTTTAAATTTTTATTTTAAGTAGCATTTTTAAGATAATAAGATTTTAAGTATGATTAAATATAGATTATACTTAGACTGTAATCTGTGAGTATTAGTGAGCGCCAAGAAGTGCGTTATAATAGACTTTTAATATTGGCAATGAATTTCGAAATGCAGCCGTGATATGATTATGGATTATATATTTGCTCCAACAGTATTAACTTTTTGTTAACTCTAGGTAGACACAATCCTACGTAAAGCACACATTAAAGTCCAGCAATTGAAAAAAAAATAATTAAAATATATCTATTTTTGCTGGAATATAACAATAACAAATACGGATGGAGCCCACATTTGTTATCATAACTCTAGTAAAAGTAGACATATTTCAAATTTTTTGTTCAATTGATGAAGGAACAGATTTATAATTTATTTTTATAATTTATTTTAACAATAATAGTACCACTTGGATTTCATTTCTTAATTTAATACAACAGTTCCAGTAACGCACAGCCGATATTTGACAGTCTTTTTCTACTTCTTTTAGAAAAGATAATTTTGTTATGTATATTGTTTGGTAATTCTGATATGTATATATACGCTTATGCGATTCTACAGATTTTTATTATTACTTTTTGAAGTATTATCAACAAAACTTGTACTTCATCATCTTTCACACTTTATCTGATGCGTTAAAATGCATTTTTCTTGTCGGTCTAAGACACTCGTAAATGGCTATTTCCATACCACGTTTCTTAAGACTACAGGTGGCCTACAAGCAACCGCCTCGTTCCTTTCCCTCGGAAAGAAAAGCTAGAATGGATGCATTAATGTTCGAGTGGATTATACAAATGCACGTTACTTTTGCATTCGTAACACACGCAACGTCGCCGGAGTTCAGTAGTTAACGACGTGTGAATATTTATGGCACTGTCAGCACTCGTTTCCGTCACCGTACCTCGATTCGTGCGCACCGTTGCTGCTTTTATCGAACGAACTGAGCTCTCTCTCTCTCTCTCTCGTATCCAGTGCGAATAAAGTCGAGCACGTTGCGTTGTGCATTGCGTTACGTTGCGTTCCGTTGTGTCGGCATCGGCCGTTGCACCTCGCGTATTTTCCGCCGGGAGGAACATAAACAATAATGCGTTATGAAATAATAGGTGGACTTAAAATAACGAGCGCGAGGTGGTAAATGCGATAAAATACGCACGGTACAATTAATCAGCATCCAAAGAAACTCTGCTGCATAGAATCATTTTACACAATCATTTTACCGCATTGAGTATCAGGATTCAGATCGCATTACGCACAATTGTTGAAAATTAATAATGGAAAGAACGATTTTGCTGAAGTATATGTAAAAATTTTGTTGGATATAGAACTGAAATTTTGTTTGGATCATCAAAATAATTATGTAGGACATTCAAAATGGTTGTTAAAAAGTTGCTTAAAATTTTTTGCAATAGTGTCATTAATCCAAATAGGCGATTTTTTTCACGTAAATGCTCGTGGAGATCAATTTGATCTACATTTTAAGTAATTTATTTTTTTATGTGTAAATTAAATTTTTTATTTTTATTTAAAAATAATTATAAACTCTAATCTATATTATAAATATAAAATAATAATTTTTAAACGGTAAAAATTAAAACTCTTATTGTTAAAAATATTTCTTTATGTAGGTAAACTGGTCAGTAAATTTATAATTTACAAGTTGTGCAGTAAATATAGACAGTAAAAACAATTGAATAAATTTTAATTGTTATTGAATTTAAACTTAAAATGAAATGCATGAAACATATGAGTATTACTCGAATAATAATATACTATTTAAGCCAACATTCTAAAAGTAATGTAATATTGTCACTTTATTTTCATACATTGTTTATCTCTTTGCACATTAATTTTTTAAATAAAAGTAAATAACTGTCAAAAATAAATAAAAGTATCAAAAAAACATTTTTATTATTAAAAAAATATGAGCAGGTATATTGTTATTTATATCAAAAATAAAATTTATATCAAAAATAACTAAAAATTATTAAGATATTATTTCAAACCAAACATATGTACTTGTACTTCAAAAATTAAAAAAGAAAAATTGAAATAACTTGTTTTATACAAATACAACATTTTTATATAAGATAAATATAATATTTACGATTCGATGCCAGTGCCAGAAGTTGATAACAAAAGTATAATTTTCTAATTTTTTTTCTTTTATATGAAATTATACAGTTCGGACTACGTTATTGTCTATACTTTGTAGAAAAAAATTTATAATTCTGTGTAATCAACAAAAAAATTACAATGTTAGAAAATAATCGGTATTTTAGCATCCTCTTAACTATAGATTTTATTTAAAAATCTTAACTACATTATACGTAAAAGTAACTCATACAACACAAGTAAAATATCAAACAATATTAATGAAACCACAGAAATTTACGTACATACTCTCGTGAGGATCAAAGTGACCCAAAGAATAAGCAAACTACTACTTGTAGCTAAAATTTTGAAGCGTTATCGATGATGCTCGCTACATTCAAACAAACAAGGAGGAAACAGTGGAGGGAAGATACTGAAAGCGTTAGGGTCATCATACACATAATTACATAAGCTGTATAACCATAAAGTCCCTAAACCAATGACTCGCCAATGAGCATCTTATGTAAATCAACATAGCATCTTTATATTGGATGCTTATTGTTTCAGTGATCTTATGCTTATGTAATTTTGTGTGTAATGGACCTTAATATTATAAATAAAAATGGAATGCGCGGAAAAATATTCGTTTGTTCATGCATCTGGGTCAATTTGACTTCTACGTGCGTTCCCCTTATGCGTCGTCTATAACAAGCGAAGTAAGTTTGGCGTAAGAAGTAAGAGTAAGAAATTGATCAATCACAGTTAAATGTGAGAAGAATAATCGATTGTGATCAGTCAATTTCTTACGCTTATTTCTTACATTAAGCTTATTCAGAATATTGTAGATGACGCATTACGAGTTAGCCGTTCTACATAATTATTTTGATCCAGCAAAGTTATTTTCAGATTTGATCTAGTAAACAAATCCAGAGGATTTTTATTTCGTTTTAAATGAACTATTAAAATATTAAGAGTTAGAGAAAATATTGAGAGTCTAAAAACTTGCTCTTATACTTATATAGTATACGGGAAAAAATTATTATATTTATATAATGAACATTTTTATTTATACAACAAAAACGAGAAATTTATTTTTCCTGAAAATTTCACTTTTTTTACTAAGTATTTAATCCTTTAAAAACTTTTCTGAAGATCCCCGCATTATAATTGCATGGAAAATTGGATTTCGATAAAATAAATTAATTTTCACATTAAATGTGCTTATAATGTGAACAATATAAATGTCACAAACGTAATACTTTTCTTAATAGTGGATAATTTTTGAGATATATTGTATTAAAAATGCTCATAGAGCCCATTAAGTTTTACATCTTTGATACACTATTCAAAAATTATTTATTATTGAGCCTTATGTTTATGAGATCTTTTGGTCACCATATTATAAGCTTTATTATACATTGTACATGAAAACTAACTCATTTTTCAGAGGAGGACTCAATTTTCTCAATATATTATATAGATAAATCAATAAAATATTGAATTAATAATGTTTGAATTAATTAATGTATGAATGAATTATAAAGTAATGTTAATTCAAATATGTTTTATTGATTACTTATTATTAATTTGCGAACCTCTTATCGCGTTGTATTGTCATCAGTCCTTTTACAATTCTTAACTTCCTACACGAAAAAAAAAAACAGTTTTGCTGAAAGATAATTACATAAAAAATTCTCATCAACTCTTATTTACAACTTATTTTATTTTTTACTTTTTTCGAAAGCCCCACTTTACACTTTTATATTTTATAACTTACAGGGTTGCCACTGATCTAGAAAACTGAAAAAAGATAGAAAAAATATAAAAGAGACTGGAATTTTGAACTTTCCTCACAAGTTCCTTAAACTGCTCTTGTTTCAAATAATTTTTATAATTCTTTAAATATTATATCGAACAAATACGTTCAAAACTCGTGCACTTTAAACGATTTAAAAAAAATAATTAAAATTTACATTCACTAATTTTTATTCACTAATTTTATTTGATTGCTCTTTTTTTCATCGTAACTGCATTCTTTTTTCCAATATTAATTAATTTTTTGTTGGCTTGGATTTGCCTCCAAAATTTCATTACTAGCTTTAAGAAGCTACTAAGCTTCTTTTGCATTTTTAATAATATAAGCTTTCTTACAATCATTGATATTAAATGTTAAAATTTTTTGCATATTTTATTATATTAAAATTTTTACGTATTTTATATTAATCATGGAACGTTCCCATTTTTATCTGGAAAAACCTGGAAAAATCAAGGAATTTTTTTAAATTCATTTTCTGTGGTAACCCTGAACATAAGAACTTCTGACGAGGAAAAAAATTGAAATAGGACAAGCGCGAGATAAATATATATCATTATCGCTGAAGTCCTTTACGAATTCTACGTGTATACACTTTTTATATCTCTCTCGAACGCGTATCGATAGCTTTTGTAAAAAGACGTTAACGTGTCTCGAGACGGTTCTCCAAGTTCCGAGATCGCAGATGCCTGAGTTAAGCTCGGAAACGGTATCTTGTCGACATGAACGGAGGCAGGAAAGAGAGAGACAGGATAAGCGGAGAAGAAAGAAGGAAAAAGAACGCGGTGCGCGATACCACATCGACGTGCAGAGACAAAGAACACGCTTATTAGATATAAACGGTTCCCTACGTGTCTCACGCCCGAGTCTTATCGTTATCGCTCCGTTACTCACGGAGAGCCGAAGTGCGCGCGCGCATTGCTACGAGAGTATCGCGAGCGGCCCGGCGGTATCGTTATTCGTTATCGCCGCGCGTTATCAGCGAAGTTCGAGCCTGGCATAGAGGAGGGGGGCAGAGTGCGGCGTGACAGGGGTGCCGCTTCCACCATCGGAAAACTAATGTGATATCATGATCTCGCCAAGGTCCGAGGAACAGTCGAATTTAGCTGAATCAATCTTTCAGAACGTACATTCACGAAAAAAAGAAAAGTCTCTAATTGATGGGGGAGATAGTTATGATTTTATATATACACAGTGAAAAACATTTTGTAATTGTATCAAAACTAATCCCTGTTAAAATTTTGTGTTGAATTTTTAACATATTCTAGTGTTAATTTAATACAATGTGATTAGTATTTTTACATGTAAGAATAATTGTTTAATGATTTAATAGTGGTAATAGCGTTTAAATAACGTGTTGAAATATCATTAATTTAAATGCGGAGTGTCGATTGAATTGTAAACATTAACTAGAATTGATTTATTTTCCAATCATTATTTTAGATATTTTTGCTAACTCGAAGTGACATCAAAAGAATTAATTACAATAATAAAGGAAATAATTATTTTATTCAAAAAGGTGTGTGTGTGTGTGTGTGTGTGTGTGTGTGTGTGTGTGTGTGTGTGTGTGTGTGTGTGTGTGTGTGTGTGTGTGTGTGTGTGTGTGTGTATATATAATTATTTTTATTACATCTATAAAGATTTTAATTAAAGCCTAATCAATTTTTATTTTGAAAGGAAAAAATAATTTGTATTAGGATATTAGAAGAAATATATATATATATATATTTATATATTTATATATACATGTATATATGTATATATATATATATAAACTGATAAAATTCTTATTATTTCGCCTTTGACCTCTCAAATAAAGCGTGCGATTCGTGTGAGTCGAGAAATAACTTGATATTGATGTCAGCGATTATTCTCGAGAATAATTGGTGATTCACCGGGTTTCTCTTTCACAAGAGAGAACCCAACGGTCTCCGGAATTGCCGTCTTCCGGTGTGTACCCGGTGGGTCAACAATGAAGAAGACGAAGTGAAGCGAAGAGAAGATAGGACGAAGGTGTGTGTGTGTGTGAGAGAGAGAGAGAGAGAGAGAGAGAGAGAGAGAGAGACTGGAACGACTGTCGAATGTTTACTTGGTACTTATCGTGCGGTAACAGAATGCAAAGGACGGAAAGAAGGATCGGCAGTGACACTGAGCGAGAAAATCGACGGTAGAAGGGGAGGACGGCGAGAAAGGTGAAGAGACTAAGAGAGAAAGGGAGAGAGAAAGAGCGTAGAGGAGGAGGAGGAGAGTGATAACAGGTAGCCATGGGTCCCTGGGTCGCTGGGAAACCAGTGATAGTACTTGCACCGCAAGAGCTAGCATCTCGTCGTGGTCTATAAGCGTTTTGAGAAAACCGGCGTAAAAATCAGGAAATCGCGACGTGAAAAAGGAAACAGAAAAGTTAAAAAAAGATAAAAGTGTGCAGTGTGGAAGCCAAAGTTGCCTGAAGATCGAAAAGACTACGTGAAGACTGTGTCAATGTTTTTTATATACAATTTTTGTTTTATATGTATTCATTATTTATAGTCACATTTCAACAGCAACGATTCAATATGATACACGAAATGATATCTAAGAATTGAAAGCGGTAAAATTTTATTTGATTGCGCTATGGATGGGCGAAGATAATCTTGGACCAATAAAGGTGATGATTGGAGAAAAAAATATTTTTATCAGATTTATAGTTTAAAAAATAGAACCTACATAAGAAAATACCTATATAAGGCATTTTTAAGCGTGATGATTTTGTTGATTTTACGAAACGATTAAATTTACAATTGAAAATAATAGTATAATATTATAAAATATTTAAAATCTAAAGATTTTTAATATATACATTAAATATTATTTCTAATAATTTAATTTAAGATATTAATCTGTTGGTAACTAATTAACTATCTTTTTCTATGTAAAAAAAGATATTACTGAATATCTAAATATTTTTATTTTATATATCAAATGTTTTTATATAATATACGAACATTATTTAATATATTAAATAAAGTAAATATCTTTACTTTTGCTCGAAGATATTTAATAAGATATTAACGTACATAACGATAATATTACATTAATAAATAAATAATATAAAATAGATCGATGGTGTTACATTATTAAGGACTTACATTTTATTTTGTATTATAACAATTTTTACATTGTTCTATATGATATACATGTAAAATATCTTTTTTAAAGTGTATCCGAACACACTCGAATTACATTGCGAAGTGAGGGACTCGGGAGATAGAGGAGGGAATTCTGAAACGAGATAAGATATTAACAATTCGCGCGTGTGTACGTAAAATCGCATAATTAAGAGCGAAGCCGTTCGAGCCGCACGCGTCAATTAAAACTTGCGCATAGGGGGGTTCTTTTGCACTTATAGGCAGAGGCAAGTTATAATTAATTCAGGACGCTCCCCGTCAAAAACGCATGCACGGCTAAGCCGAGACAACAAAACTATTCGCTGTTCCGCATGAAAAAAGAGATACATTAATCGGAAAGTTTCTTACTTTCGTTATTTCCAATTTCATCTCGATGCAGAGTCGGTCGTTTTTAATAATTATATTTCTATCGTGTTTGGATTTGTACATCACTATATTTTTTTTGTATCTTATTTTCTCACTCTGTTATATTTTTTACGTTTCTATTATACCTTTGTATCCCGTACTTCAAAGACACAATTCCAAAAGTTTAAGTTTCCCAGAGGAGCGAAACTATTTTTCTATTTCACAGAAAATTATTGGTTAACGAAATAATATTGGCAGAAAGAACATATACTTAACACGATCAAATGTCATTTTTATTTTATTCTTAAAAATTTTCAATTTTTGATTTGACGATTTTTTAAAGTTAAATTAGTCTACTTTTAACGATATATGACAATTAATAAATCAATGTTTACCTAATTCATAGTAATAACTCGAAAATCACGTTTTTCGAGTTATATCACTTTTAAAGTAAGGAAGCAATATGTTCTGTATTTTTATATTTATAAATTAAAATTATATTTCCAGACTCGTAAAATAAATAAAGACTGATAAGTGTAGCAGGTTCTTCGTGCTAATTAAAATTGTAAATTAAATGTATATTGAAAAATTTATAAACGATGTTCTGTTACAAAGTTATAGACGACATTTCAACTTTAACTAAAGTCATTTTCAGTGTGTTAATCTTCAATAAACAAACCAAAATTAAATGTTATACTTTCGTTTTTAAATGAAGAGTAACACATTAAAGAACTCCAGTAAAAATCATCTGTGACTTCATAACAGAACATTGTTTATTAATTTTTCAATACATATATTTAATCTACCATTTTGATTAACACAAAGAAACTGTCAGATTTATCAATACTTCCCCCCCCCCTCATTATTTATAAAATATTTTTATCAAATTAATTTTTTTCAAAATTTTGTATAAATTTCTAATCTCTGAAGAAATAATTAATTTTTCAAATCTCATCAATCTCAAATTACTTTCGTTGATTTTTATCCATTCATTTATATCCTTTCATTTATATTCATTATTTTTTTGAAAAAGATCACATCCTATATACGTTTCTATAATTTTCAATTTCTGTTTGCACTTAAAGAGATTTTTTTTTTCCTTTCAACGTATATGATTTTTCAATCTGTAGACGCACGCTTCGAGATACATTTCTTAATAGCAGTCGCGTAGAATCGATGCAGTTCCACGTCCCGTAGACGTGCGTGTGTGCGATCGATAAGATGACGATTGATAAGGGTACGCCGGCACGGCTTATCGGCCAACGTGCGCGCGATAAGATCTCTGCTCCCTTGTGTACAAAGAGCGAGAAGAGGAAGGAGGGATGGAAGGGAGGGTATGGATAATCTACAGCTATCCTCGCTCGAGCTCGCCCATGACCCGCGATACGTAGAATATATACAATATTTTAATAGAACGGTAAATGCACGGAGGAGGAGGGCTTTCATTGAAGGTCTTCTCGAACTGATTGCATGTTTACGTCGCGACCCACGTCAACGTTCAACGATGTATCGACCTGAGATTCGTGTCGCGAATGCGCGACCATACCACCGCACTGTTTAATCTGAAGTGTCAAATTTAACCTAATTTAAGTCGCCACTACTCAATATAGTTATTTTATACTAAAACGAAGGTTAAATTTGACACTATATGGTTTTAAATTCTGAGAGACGGAATTTCTGACCGGCATATTTGCAGTGAGATTATTTGAAAATTGAATGAATGATAAATTCGATTTTATGGGCACAATTCTTTTTTTTTAGCAAGAATTTTATAATTGTAGATAAAATTTTTATCGAAATTCTACTATTAAATATTAACAAATGATTTTGCTATAAAATTATAATTGGGCCAAAATTATATTAAAATTTTAGGAAATAAAGACTAATTTTATATTATAATTATTTCAATGTGGATTATTTTACTCCAGATCTGAATAATACATAAAATCAAACAGTTGATTTTTGACTTATGTGTATTTTTCGAAAGTTACGATCGTAACCTGTTATTAAAATTATGAAAAAGTTTTGTAATAAAAACTGACAGTTATTAAACATTTAAAAAAAGCGACTTAAACTTAAAACATACGATATGAATTATATATGTGAGTGTTCAAAACATTGTATGAAACACTTTAATGGGTGAATTCGTGTTTGCATTCGTGTTTCTGATTGAATCTGACGTAAAAAAAACTCGCCATTTGTGCTCTAACGAGAAGTGGATTATGTTGAGAAACGCGACAAGTGTGGGAACACTAAGTGTTTTCCCAATTTGACAATTCATTCCCTGCCATATGCATCATGAGCATATTGTTGTGGCGTCAACGTATAAAGGCGAATCAGCTGCGAGCCGAAACTCCTGCTCTCTCTTTGCTGAGTAAGTAGCTCGTTTCTTGAAATTCTCTGATTCATCCCGGACGAAAGTTATTGTAATTTCTCTGAAATCTTGATATAATTAGACGTGATTATTATATACAAATGAATAGCGCTAATTATTGTAACATAATTGTCTTGTAAAAAAAGAATTATTTTCCTTTGTTTTAATTATAATATCCTAAAATTACATACATTTTACATATTTTATATATAAAATTTATGACTGCTATATTTATGATACAATATAAATTATATATATATAATTTATTATAATTCATATTATGTATAATTTATTTATTCATACAAATTACGTACATATGTGTGTCGACATAACAAACTCAATTATTATATCAATAAGAAATAATAATTATTAAGAAATAATAATGAAAGTACTGCAGAAATTATATAATAATCATGTTGTGGGGCTAAATTATATACAACATATACTATACTTTTTTTATATTCTCGAAAATACTAGAAAAATCTCGATGTTACGGCTCTGAAAATATTGATTTTGTTAAATAAATGGAAAAACATTACACACACATACACAAGTCGCACATCACGTAATGAAACAGTTCTGTTCTCTAAAGCGCGAAAGAAATTATACGGAAGATATGTGTGTATGGAACATAATTATTATTATTATATTTTCAAAATTTTGTCCTGCATTTCTCCTTCTTCTCTCTTCCGCCTTCTTTTTTCGTAATTCTTTTCCTTTTTATCTCTTTGTCCCTCTAGGAGAGAAGCAGTAAAGAAAGAATTCCGATGAGTACGAGTCGCGGCCTCGCAGAGCGCTAATGGGAGGAGTTCATTAAGATCGCGCGATTAGGACGCCTTATCGCGGCTAACCGAGGCTCGTTACTTTCGCGTGACGTCACTTCCTCTCTCTCTCTTCCGTCCCTCCGGATCGTTCGTCTCCTCTTCTGTCCTCTCTCTCTCTCTCTCTCTCTCTCTTCGGATTTTTTGCCGAGCACCGCACGCTTTGTTCTTCGAATTTCGCTTGTGATCCTTCCTCGATGAGTCGACGATGCCGGGGACGAGGAAATTTTCGAATCGTAGGATATATGTCGGGAGGAATTCTCAGATGAGGTTTAGCTCATACAGGATGTCGTTTGTGGTTGACGCACGTAAGTCCGAACGATAAATGAATTTGATTTTCTGAGCTATTTTTCCTTTGAGACTGATTCGTAATTTAAACTATCTAACGATGTTCTACATTAATGAACTTTTCATGTTGTAAAAATAAATAAATGCAGACTAAAAAATTTTGTATTAAAATAGCAATCATTTTATATCACTAATGTTTTTTGATATATTGTTAAATAAGAATCAAATCAATTTCTTCAGTTAAATAACATTGTTATTTTCAAACGCTTCAAAATGTATTATTTTAATACAAAATATGTAAGTTAAAAAAACAACGAATATAATTTATCTATTTCTGCAGTTGAATTACTTAGTTTAAAGCTAAACAGTTCAGCTCTATATTAACATTTGCATTTATTAAACAATAAATTAAATTATAATAATAAGACATAATTTACAAACAATTAGAGTGTATTTATCAACGAAGTTAATACTGTAAACTTTTGACTCTGAATTTGAGTTCTTTTCAATGTGGAAGTTTTCATTTAGTTCCTATTTGACATTAGCAACCGTGGAGTTTAATATTAGCATTTTACTTGTAATATTTTACTTATTTTTGAAGCCACAAAATTTTTATTATTATAATAATTACTTTTATATTAAATCGCTGATAATTTTATATTATGAAATTTTTGAATTATTCCTTTTTTAATTATCTTTTTTTAATATAATTATTTACTAAATAGCGTAGTTTTTTCTTATTATAGCTTTGAATATTGTTATTGTCGAGTTCTGTTAATTTCTTAATTTTTTTTCGCTTCAAGTATTACATTTCTTTCTTTAATTAAATCGCTTCTATTCAAATGCTTAGTAAATTATCTTACAATTATCTTATAATAAGCATCTTACCTTGATATTGAAACTTGAGTCATCTTTGTCTCGCTCTTAATGCAATTGGTCAATTAAGAGGTGAAAACACATGTCCCTCTCGAATTGTACTTGTTCGTGAAAAAGTCGCAGTATGATCTATAATAAAAATCTACAGATTATAATCAAACGCGATACGAATAGCTGTCTTATCGAATAGCATCTCGAGGACATTTCTGTTGTCGTTTGGCTGGCTGATAGAGCGTGATAAATCGTTCAGATGACGATTAGCGAGAAGAACAGATACGATCGCAAATCATATCATCAATTGATCGTCGATCGAAAGATCGTCGATCGAAAGATCGTCGATCGTGATAATCGATACTCTGATCTTCATTTTTCCTTCTCTCTCTCTCTTTCTCTTATGAACTTTGTTTTGCTCGCGATTATCGATTGCCTGCCAGGCAAACTCGACACGAAAAGATTAATACAGCGGAGAAACGTCTAAACTTCTAACGATGAAGGCATTCTTTATGTTGATGATTAGCATTGACATCTTATTATCGAGTCAAAGGCGGTTTTTTTGACATTTGAAAAAAATGATGTTTTAACATTAACAAGCATTATGCTGCTTAACATAACATTTGTGTCATAACGGTTCCAGAAGAGACATAACTTTATTTAACTTTAATTCTTATTTAAAGTAATAATCAACAGGATAATCAAATAATATATTAATATAATAATAATAATAATAATAATAATAATAATAATAATATATCAGTATATTTATATCAATATATTTAATATATAATATTAATAATAATATTGTTAATATTAGATTAATATCACAGTAATATAGATCACAATATCATTTTATAAATGTAAAGTTTCGCCCAAATCAAGAAATATTGTTATCGACGTTGTAGATAAGAAAAATGTAGAAAACAAATGTGGGTGACAGAATTTGAGTAACTAATATATATTTCCATTTCAAGATTTCTATCCGACATAATATATTCAAGAGTGTCTCTGACAATGTGTCGACTATTTTTTTCATATGTATTCATCCGATGACACTAATCACCGACATTCTTTTGATCTTTATCATCTTAAAATCGTAAACATCAATATTTAAACAACATTATCGTCAATGTCATCCAGTTTTAAGTTGTTTTCGATTTTTGTTGACAACACGTGTGCGACTTACTAGATCCACTAAAATATTATCTACTAATGTATTCCATATTTTTTTGAGACAAAGAAAAATTAAATTTTGTTAAATAGATTGACATTGATGGTGACACATATTTCCAACAATATTTCATTCGACGAGATTATTTTATAATAAAAGAGACTCTCATCTTTCTGTATTGAGATTATCTTTAAAAACTGTCTCTAGTCTTTTGACTTTTTTTAGACGATATTAAAAAACGTAATGGAAAATTTTTGGTGTAACTGTTTGTACCAGCTGTTTACTCTCAATGTTGCTCTTCTCACTGGCAGATTGCTGCCTTTAAGTTACCTTGAGGCAGGTATCGCGAGAGACTATATATCCTTCTTGCGAAATCGCGCGAACGAGAGAAGCTCGCATCTTAGACGTCTTAATTAATTCCACAGGGAGGCTCTCAATCTCCGTCTATTCTGTACCTTCCCCCCGGTCGCCTCGCCGCTTCCTGCGATTTCATAAATAAAGATACGAATGAGAGACTGCGAATAAACCCATCGCGAGAGAGCAGAGAGAGAGAGAGAGAGA
>NW_017259240.1:2335219-2340158 GCF_001594045.1 Atta colombica | reverse complement strand
GAGAGAGAGAGAGAGAGAGAGAGAGAGAGAGAGAGAGAGAGAGAGAGAGAGAGAGCCCACGGCGATGGTACCCCCCGTCCTCTTTCCCCACTCTCTGTAATCTCGATTGCGAGGAGAGGTAGGAAGAACGAGAAGAAAGAATTGTGGCGCAGCATACAGGGGGGAGGCAGGGGGAGAGGGAGAGAGTGGCACGAGGTGTAGGATACGGTGAAGATCGTCCAGCCGATCGATCCATCGATGGATACGTTCCGTCCATCGGTAACACGCCTCTGCCGATTTCACCTTCTCATGAAGCCTCGTAAGGGTTCGAAGGACGAAGGAAGCAGGGAAGAGCGGAGGAGGAGGGAAGAAGAGAGAAGGAGAGCCCCGAGGGAGCCTTCGTTGCACAATTATCTCATTTACCGATCGGACCCTCCCACGTGTTAATTTGCTTGTTGGTTAACCCGCCCGTCCCCTCCCACCCTTCATCCCTTATCGGTTTCCTTTCGCTCTCTCGACTTTCGTGGAACCCTTGTATGCTTCTCTCCCTCTCTCCCCGTCTTCATTTTTTCTTTTTTTTTTTTTAATTTCTTTCCCTAAAGGTTCGCTCCCTTTTCTCTTCCGTTTCTTCTTCCTTCCGTTCCGCTCGGATAGAATCGCTGTCGTCGATCGCTCCAAAATGAATTCGACCGTCACCGAGCGAACTGACGATCGATATAATATAGAGACCAATTATCTCTGGCACGCTGGAAGAAAACGTGGGCATAAATGTGTGCACGCATGTTTTCAAGTCGAACACTTGCTGATTGTATTTAGGTCGCTTATGATCCGATTAAATCTTTCGAAAATTTCTTCACCCGTGTATAATATGCTCGCTGATATTGACATATAAAAATTGCTTAATATCACGTTTATCCTTTTAAGTTTTTTATTTATTTATTTATTTTTTTAAATGATATTTAGTAAGTAACGATGCACTAAAAATTTGTTTTTGTTTGATAAACCTCAAAACAATTAATTACTTAGAACACGACGTCCTTTATATTCAAATGTAGATTTTTCTATTTTTGCTATTTTTTTATTCTTGTAATAAAAATGACTTATTTTCTTTGCCCTATTGAATGCACCTTTTTCAGTATAAGAAAAAAAATGTAGCTGTCATGAAGCACCTCAGCAAGAAAAAGAAGTTCTCTCTTTTGCGTCGCCGGCTGTGGGAGAAAGAAGGAATGAAAGAGAAAAGAAGAATCAGGTTCGAGAGAAAAAAACAGAAAAAAAAACGCTAGGAGAAGGCTGGGGGAAGGGGGGAGGGAAGGAACCGATAAGAACCAGCCGATAGAACGAATGGGGCCAAACATTTACCGCAGTCTCGCCGTAGATAAGATCCCATATCTGCCTGAGAAACCGTGCTTTTTATGCTCTCGACCGGCTCTCTCTTTCTCCTTCGTTCTCTCGTTCGTTCTTCTTGTCGTCGTCGGCTGTGGTGGACGAGCGAGATGGACTTACAGTCTGCGCGTACAAGTCCGACGAGGATGGTGGATTGGGCCCCGCACGCCGTTGCGAGCGCACGGGCCCCTCTCGCAGATAGAGATAGCTATTTTTAATGAGAATTCCTTCGAGAGCGTTGTGCGCGGTTATCCGATAGCCGAGAGCGCGCGACTATCTACCGGTGGTAAATTTTTAGCATCAGAAACGACCGCGGCAGTGGGGCCCAGGGGGGCCCGGTGGGGGCCCGCCGCAGATAAGTCCTTCTCCGGTCGCGCGAGATACTCCGGCAGATCCATGGCTGCCGCTATGGCTGTCTATCTCTTTTCTATCCATTTTTATCTGTCAGCGCGTTCCCTCCTCTCCCCCTCCGCCACCTTCTCTCTCTCTCTTAAGGCCCCCTTTCGCGGGTCCCCTTGGATCGCGCGATCGTGATCTATTCGCGGTTCGTGGATCGCGCCTCGATCTCGTATGCCAGTACGAAGAATGCTTCGTTGGCGACGAGGAAGATCGAGAAATCGTATGAATCGAAGGGAGGATCGAGAAGAGGGAGAAAGGAATCTTGAGAGGGACCACAATCATCTGGTAAAATGAAATAGCATTATAAAATTTTATATTGAGATATTTTTGCGAGATATAAATCGGAAGAGCTGCAATTTACTTTAAAAAGAGAGAGAGAAAACATAACTAACAATTAAATACTTATATTTTAATGTTAAATAATTAGATGTTTATACTTTAAAACGATAAACGATTATTTATGAACTGGAAATGCTTGAATAGGAAATTTTTAAATTCACTCAAAAATATTATTTGCCATCAAACCGAATGTAGATTTTTTTTAGATTAAAAAGCTTTTTTGTTAATATTATGCTGCAATATTGAAATAATTTTTTACATATCTTTCCATAACATCTGAAATTGATTCAGTTTTCATTAAACAGTTTTCCTTTAATTATTATTAATCATCTCAAGTTAATGATTACACTGAAAAACTATTTTTAATTATAAATCTTATCGAGAGATTGAATTCCGAAAAATTGCAAACGAAAAGAAATGTTTCCTTTGATATACATCTGTAAAGTTAAATACTGTAATTTCTTTTTAGGATTAAATTTCTCAAAATGATCATAAATTTTCAAAAAGATTCACAATCCAAATAATTCTTTAGCAACGAACCACATTATTAATAAATTATTTCTTATAGACTAAATTATTTAGTATAGACTAAATATATAATAATATAACGAGTTTATAATCAGATGTATTATAAAGAGAGGGAAAGAAAAATTGGCAATATATAGAGATACAGTCGAACCGGAGGGAACGGTTGAAGACTCGCTATGACGTAATTGATATTTCACATTAAATTCCTGCAAGGCAACGATCCTGTCGATATTCACGAGAGAGAGAGAGAGAGAGAGGGAGAGAGAGAGAGAGAGAGAGAGAGAGAGAAAGAGAAAGAGAGAGGATCTCTCGCGGGCCCGTATCAGCGATCTAGAGCCAACAACAATTAGCCGGGGGGTCAGGGTTCGTTGCTGACCCCGGGTACGCCGCATCGCATCGTATGGGCGGGTTTGCGCGCGCATCGCATCGAGGGCGATCCGAGTTAAACAAATCATCGCAGGCCTCCTCGGGAATGGAACGCGCGATCTCCTCTTCTCGCGAGTCCCGCTGGTTACGATCCTTCCGATCGGCCGCGTCGCCGGACAGCCCTGAGATAAGGAGCGGGAGAGAAACCTTTCGTGGATTTTTTTGAGGTCGTGTTATCGAATCGATCCCATCATTCATTTTTGAGGCTGTAATATTAGATTATTATTATTTATTGCTTATTATATTTACATTATTAGTTTTATTATATAATATTATAATATATTCGCGATATGTAATATTATTATGTATTAGTACATAATTGTATCTATTGTAATATGTATTGTAAATGCGTACGTATTTTATCGCCAAAGTTGAACTTAGGATAATTCTTTATATTCAATTCTTTATATTCAAGTATTGAAAAGTTTGATTGAAAAATTTGATTGAAAAGAGACGAACCAGAAAATTTTGATTATATCAGAATTTTAGTTATCTTATCCAGAATTCTAGTCAATTTATGAAAATTCTTATTTTCAATCAGAATTCCAATCAGATATTTTTTTCTCAGTGAGGCTATAAATTTTTTACATTTAATTTACGATAAGATGGTTCACAATTCTAAACAAGAATAAGAGTTGAATCCAATTTTCAAAGTTTAAGCTTAATTTTTTCTTGTTTGATTCCCTTTAATAACTTACGCATAAGATTAAAGCTATCAAACTTGAACCTCGAATTTGGATTCAATTCATTCAGAAATATACCATATTCGAAATTACCACCTCATCCTGAGTGCCTATTAGATAACAAGTCGAAATGGATTTCCATCAAAAATATTCAATTATTCTGTGGATTTCTTGTATTTTCGAGAAAAAGCGAAATAATTCTGATTGAAATCCATTCCGATTTATTGCATGATAGGTGCTGTACATTATAAATTATTTATTAAAAATATATATTAAAAATTGGCACACTTTTGTAAGCTTTTGTAATTTTTATTAGGGGAGCTACGAAGATGCAAACACATCTCTTTTACATAAACTAAATTCAAAATGACAGCAATAATAATGTTATAAGATAAAATGAAACATGTGCTAAAACAAAAAACCAACTCTGAGAAAAATAATCTGATTGGATTAAATAGTAATTTTGGTGGAAAATGGACGAATCAGAATTTTGTTATTAAATCTATTAGAGTTCTAATTGAGATAACTAATAGAATTCCAATAAATTTAAAGAAAAAATTCTGATTCGTCCATTTTCAATTAAAAATTTTTTTCAGTGAAGAAATACGAAAGAAAACTGCAGGGAGAGTAAAACAAGTTCACTTACTACTCGAAGTAAAACGATATCTCTCTCGCACGATCCCTTTCAAAAAAATGATGTTTGAAAAGGACAATTGAGCGAAAATGGAGCCTCATTCGGGGTTGGCGCATTCCAATTTAGCGCTACGATCAGGAGGAAGGCTCGTGGCGAATAAAAGATCGATAAATCGGTTTCCACGGTGCGCGCGTATCGGATATCCTCTCCGCACTTGCTGCACCAAGCTGGAAAGAGAAACGGAGGGAGGAGGGGAGGAGAGGGGGCCCGGCCCCCCGTACGTGGCGCACGTAGGGTGTGGGGCCCGATTAACACGTTGTTTGTATAGGGGAATGTATAATAACAGGTTACGCCGTTGGCATAGGTACCCATTTGTATCTGTAGGAGGGCATCTTGGGTTCCCATCCACCGCGTATCGACGAAGGGGGTTCGGGAGGGGGTTGGGACCGCGGCAGCGAGAAGGGCGGGAGGACGTAAAATGGCCGGGGCAAGACGGAGTGGATTGTATGGGAAAGGCAAAGGGAACGAGAGAGATAAACGAGAGAGAGAGAGAGAGAGAGAGAGAGAG
>NW_017259240.1:2296461-2335119 GCF_001594045.1 Atta colombica | reverse complement strand
GAGAGAGAGAGAGAGAGAGAGAGAGAGAGAGAGAGAGAGAGAGAGCGATGAGAATGAACAGAGGGGGCTTCAAAGGGGACCAGAAGATACAGAGAGGGGGGATTTACTCGTGTAGATAATGTAACGTATGCCAATATGAAAGAGAAAGACGTCATTATTTAGGAAAAAGGATGCGTAAAACGTAAAGATTGTCGGAGCAAACATTTTGTAAATAATAATTGGTAATATTCTGCGATATTTCTTTTTTAACTGCGTAAATTTTGAAACGGGATCTTTTATAAATTCGAAATCGATAGTTTGTAGATATTTATAATCGTCAACATATGTTGCTAAGTATCTCGAAGATTAAACTTATCTATGATAATTTATGTATTACAAATAAAAATAATTCCAATAAATTTAAATTTAAAATTTCTCAGAAGCTGATTCTCAAAAAGTAACGAAAAGTGATTCTATATTAATAAAAATAAAGGTTCTGATTGGTTCTTTAATTCCTTCTATTCTGCATTACTTAAATTTTAAGTCTTAAGTCATAAGAAATTGACCCATCATAGTCGATTATTCTTCTCACATTCGACTGTGATTGATCGATTTCTTACAACTTTAGACTTAAAACTTACATATAACAATAGCTCACTGTAGACATTTTTGTTTGTTACACTTATCTATTTATGAATGCAAAGATTGATAAAAAAAAATTAATGTTTTTGCGTGGCATCTATGTTTACCAAGTCGATAATTTTCGACACGACAGACGCATGTCCCAACACATCGCGACAAGGAGAGAGAAGAGTGAGGGTGGAGAAGGTAATGGATGGGGGTGTGGAGAGGGAGGGGGGGCAAACTGTGCAGTCTCATATCTGCATTGCATCGCAGCGGACCGTACCGAGCACTCTTCTTCGTGGTCCGGGCCCTCCCGATGCACCTGGTGTACATCGCGTCCCGATCTCGATGCAGCCCCAGGCCGCCCTTTTCTCTTCTCCCTCCTCTCACCCCCTCACGTCGAGCGGGACGAGCTGAAACGCCCTGAAAATTCACTACGAACCGCACGAGATCGATCCAGAACGCGCGATCGCGGAATCATGTATATGTTTGTACGGGGTGTGTCAGAATTATTGTCGATTTCTCTTTATTTGGAAATCGATTTCTATTGTTTTTGAGAGATTCATGAATCTTTAGCGGCAACATTCGCTGCGCGTGAGGAATTTAGATAATCCTGATTGAATTATTGTGTAATTGGCGAAATTACATCAAACTGTTTTTGTTATACACATAGAAAAATGGATACATAAGTAATAATTATTTGTTTATTGAGTAACGAAACGGCTATTATTGCATTCATTTTCAATATATTCTGAATTCTAGTAAGTTTAATACTTCAATTTAAGATTATTAAATAAAAACATTCCAATTGACTTATTGTGAAAAGTTTTTTTAGATCAATTTTATAATATTTTTTAAAAGAAAAAAATGTCTTTTTTTGAGTATATAATAATGAGTGTAAACTTTGTAAACTTTGTAATAAGTATATTTGAAGGTTATTATCAAGAAAATATTCTTTGTTGAAGATAAGATAAAGAGATTAAGGAAGACATTAAATCGAGTAATCTCTTTTCTTAGCAATAGAATGATATTTTTCTATGTATAAGTGTAAAACACACATCTTCACAAACTATAATAACGTAAATCCTCTCTGTCTAGCAGAAAATAAACACTTCTATGAGAAAATAATAATTATTATTATAACAATTTTAATCTTTTCTTAGACTTTCTTTAGCTTTGATAGAAGTTTTGCACACTTTCAATTTATATCTAAATTAAACATTTGTCTTTTTAATATAAAAACTAAACTGTCTCGATTCTTGACATCAAGAATCTGCCGAGACTCTCCTTATATGCTCGAGCTTGAAAAACAAATTTATCTTATCTTATACCCGCATCCCGGAAGCCTCGATCGAATTGAATGTATCTTCGATTACTTGTGTTTCACGGGTATTTCTTATCTTGACCTTTCTATCGAGAGAATTTTACCACAGTCTCGATTGGAAGAAGCGAATTCCGGGACACCCTGTGCACGGATCTCACGGTGCATATGCCATGAAGCCTCGGTCATCGTAACTTTTGCGATGTGTACTGATCGTCCGACAAATGCCTGCCGTTGTAACCAGCGCAATCCATGAACCGCGAAATCGACGTTCTGTCCTTCAAAAGACTTGCCGAGTCGAGAGGTTCGTTCGATTACGAGTTTGATTACGAATGCACCCATGATGATTAACATTCTGCTTGTCGAGATATCTTTACGTTCCAATTGATAACGATTTATTATCAGACGAAGCGATATAGATTATTTCTAGCCATAATAATGATATTGATCCAGTATCTGATTATTTTTAACTTTATATGCTTTATATTATATTTCTACAATAAAAATATGAATATATATATCTATAAAATATTTACGAATATAACTTAATATTCATATATTTATTTATTTTACTTAAAATTTTTGATAGATATTTATATCAAATTCTTTGTTTTAAAATTGTGTCGTTATATATTACTTACATTACTGTAAATTTAGTTTATTGAATATTATTCTATATTATGTTCTTTTGATTTAAATTTATGTTTTAGTTTTAGATTGAGGCTTATATATAGCATTATTGTTAATACCTCGCTTTTTGTATTGCTGTTTTAATCATATTTTTATGTAGTCTCTTTAGTAGTCTCACATTTCACTAAAGTTATTATTATTATAATTTATGTATGTAAGAGGATTCCAGCAAAATTTTCCGTGTTTGATTGTATGTTGTTTGAATTTTGCTTTAATCGTACAAAATTTATATATTTTTCCCCATATTTATTTAAAAGAAATAATCTAATGTGTTAATCGAAGCGAGAATTATTTAATAAGGAGGAAATATTGTGCGAAAGTTCTCCATTACAAGAATGACGAGCGTTTGCCGGAAGCTCAAATTACTCAACGCGTTGCAGCAACGGACGGGACAGTCGTCGCGGGGTTACATCAGGGAGGGAGAAGGGCTGGAGGTGAAATTCATTTCATCCCCTCCTCGGCGCTATCGAGGCCAGTGCGATGCTCGGTTCCCACCGGGAAAGAAATCCATCGCGATCAGAAAACTGGCACCGTCGAACGACGATATACATCCTCCTCCCCCGCCGCGTCATATCCTCCTCTTCGTCTCACCCCTCACGAATTCCTCGGAATTCCGCGGCTGGTGACTGGCGGTGGCGACCGCGTGCGCTTCGCGATAAGCCCCACCAACACACCGGGGCGCACCAGCGGCAACCAACCCCTACGAATATACCTCGTCATCGCCGAAGCCCAGAAACTTTCGGAGATACGGGCGAAAAAGTGATAGGGTAGGAGGAAGGTGTATCAAGTGTATCAAGTACGGAAGCAACCCTCTCACGTCCCCTTCGCGCGATGGCTCGTCGAGTATCTAGATACGAGTATGACGTCCGCAGATACTCGAATAATCGAGATCCCGGGCTATCATTACAGGGTGCCGCGAAATCATCCTCGTCATGACTTAACGTAATAACTGACTCGCCATTCTAATCGAGTCGCAGTGATTATGCAAGGGAGATTGTAATAAAGATACACTGAGACATATTAATTATTTCTTTAATAATAACGAGATTTTTTTTTAATCCTTATGTCTACAGGAACGAGTCATTTGGACTTTAAACGAAAATTTTTTGATTTTACAATCTGTACGGTTGATACTATGTAGAGATTTTATATTAGATTCTGGTCACAATTTTATCAAAATTCTTACAGAAAGAAATGTATACTTTTTCTCTGTATATGCACTATCTCATTTTAACTTACACTGTTACTTTATAGTCTTAATTAAAGTTATAGTGTAAAGTTATAGTGTACAGTTACAGTGAGTTAGTATTATACAGAAGAGAAGTATAATATATACCTTTCTCTCTTGGAGAATTTTGACAAAATCAGTGATAGTAAACAAACTCTGTTACATGACTTTTAGTATGAGATTCTAAATTCTAAGTAAAAAATTTTAAACCTGCCATAAAGCAGAAATTCACTTGCATTCTGTTCTTCAAACTTAGAACTTCTAGTTTTTATAGCTGAGCGTTAATGTTGGCTGATCAATTATTTTAGAAAGTAATATAAGAGTAGCCAATGTTAAAATTTTCAGTATTGTTAAAATCTAATTAGGGTTTCTCAAGGTGCATATCTTTACATAGAAAAAACGATTTGCTAAAAAGATTTAAAAAGTCATTGTAAAAGCACCAGTTTTAGAAATTAATAGCTAAAAAAACATAATTTTAATGTTATCAAGTTAAAATCAAAATTAAGTCTAAACCACGAATTAACCAGAAAATGAAGAATTTAGTCTAAGCAGTCACATGCGGGGCGCCGAACGCGGAGCGCGAATAAATGCCGCGAATTCGAAGCATCCCCGGGATGGGCGGAGTGGAGGAACCCAGGAGGGCGGCGGAGAGAGACGAAGGGACCGAGGATGTAAAATATACCGGGCTATCTATTCATCTATTCGCCGGGTGCTTCGGAAAAAGATACGGAAGCGGCGATGCCGACGCGACGTGTCGAAGGTACACACAACGGCGGAGATACCGTTGCCGGGCCATTACCCCTTTACTACGCGGGACGCCGCGCGACGTTAGGCGAGCGCGTTGCGCCTCCGCTTCGCGTACTTTGTCAACTTTGCGTATCAATCAAGCGAGAAAGAGAGAAAGAGAGAAAGAGAAGGGCTGGTGGAGGAGGGGGAGGGGAGGAGAGGAAGAGCTTTCGCGTAATGCACGATGCGGGACATGGGATGATAAGGGACATCGATGCATGAAGGCGGAGAAAGCGATGAGCCGGAGTTCGCAGATAAACGCCGCTGCGCGCATCGGTGACGCTCCTCGCTCATGTCGCTTCTCATTTTTTGACACCAGGTACAGAATACGCGGCCTTAATATCGTACGCCACGTGGACCGATAAATCTCGTCCCGCCGCGCTATGGAAATTGCACGTGGAAGCGCAAATCGAGCAGAGATTCGGATAAAATTCTCTCGCCAGGCCACGTAATTTCGGCTGCGGATTCGTTCCCGTCTAAGGAGAAAACAATTGTTCTTCTGTGTAAGTGGAAGTCATTTTTGACGACGTCGATAACCGTATTTTTCACTCGTGAATGCATAACTACTGTACGTTAGAAAAGAAACGGGGAAAGAAAGGAAACGCTAGAAAGAGATGGCACTTCTTAATTAGCAATTGCATCTTTTTTTTAATTAAAGGAGGATTCAGCGTGTGATGTGGGTGCACATTATTGTGGGGACATAACTTTAAAAATAATTTCCGATGGTGTCAATAATCAAGTTTTTCCTCGCTTTCACTTACAACCGATAATCGGCACGTTTTTTTATATCCGCGAGACAGCTTTCGTATTTTTGTATTAATACCAGATTTTCGATCGAATAGAACTCCGCTGCATTATTTATTAACACGAAGGAGAAAAACTACGAGTTTCCCAAGACAAATATAAAGAAATTGTCGATGCAACACGCCAGTGCATTTCGCGATGCATTTCCATTTAAACTGCCCGTAAAAATTTGATGGGAAAGGAATAGGTACGTGTGAAAATAGAAAAAAATTCGGAGTAACGTTTGCGTCCCTGAAGCATGGCACTCGTTTTTATTAATAATCGCGGGACGAGATCGCTCGCGGCCGTCGATCATCCCGCGTAATTTGACGGCTGTCGGACACTTTCGTAACGAAAATTGTTGGAAATACATTTAGCGTCGCGTCGCGTCGCGTCGCATCGAGTATCTCGCTGGGTTTGATATTTTCCAGCCTTCCGAGAGGTAGGGGTTGGCTTATCAATCGGCACGGAATGAAAATCTTTCCTTCCGTGAGCTACCCCTCTTTGCGACTGTAGATCAACCGGCAGCAGATACATCTCATGTTGCCACTCTGATTGCGCTTTTCCCCGATGCCATATTGTCGCCATCATAGTCAACGAAGAACCCACGCGTTCATGAAACTGTTGCCATCGATCTGTTCCCGAACTAAAAAGTATCGGTATGGATTTAACCAAGCAGTGTCTATATAATCTCTGTGTTGGTGTTAATCAATGTGATGTGGATTTAACACCATGGATTTTAAATCCATATTATAATGGTGTTGATACAAACACCAGAGGTTACAAAACCATCTCTTGCTAATATTAATATTTATTAATATCCACGATGAGAATTGTACAGGAGTCCCAAAATTCACGACTCAAAATACTATAACAAGAAAGTTCTCGAAAAATTAAGTAAGAAAGTTTAAATAAAAATTTATAATAACTTTTTTACTTAATTTTTTTAAAAACTTCGAATTTTCTTTTTGCCTTCTCTAAAATTTTTATGATACATTTAGAGATCCTTTACGGCTCTGATTGAAAAACTTTGCAATAAATGATTAAATTCTGTGTATCTTGATTGACGAAAAGCCTAAATAATGAAAAACTGTTATTTTTTTACATTTGATGAAAAATGTTTATAATTACTGGTAAATATCATTTGTATGATTTTATAAATAAAACGCAATTAAAACTCACAAGATCTCTCTCTCTCTCTCTCTCTCTCTCTCTTTCTTTCTCTCTCTCTTCGCATGAATATTCTCATTACGCCCTAATAAGAAAAAAATATGTTCACAATTTGAATATCAAAGAAAAAGGGATAATATATCTGAGCACGTAAAGTGTCCCGGCAAGTTCTTCTCGAGGATCGTCGAGAAGTTACCTTACAATCGCAATAAGAGAAAGAGAGAGAAAGAAAGAGAGGTTCTCGACTGTAATAAGCGGCGCAGTAGCGGCGACGGCCGTTAAATACGATCTTCGCATTAGAACACGAAGTGGAGGCGATAAGTTGTCGATAACTCGGGAAAGGAATGGCCCGCACGGTTGTCTGCGCGAAAGGAGTCTTGCCCGTTAACTTACGACTCGATGAAAAGCTCGTTGCCGGAATGGCGAGGTGATAGGATGGTCTTGCCGGCAAAATTTATATCAAATTGCAGGAAAATTGTAAAACTACACTCGTACCTGCATTTGTAATTGTCGCACGCCGTTCGATCTAACCGATTTTCGACCAAATAATAATATTTTTTATGGATAATAGAATTTATTTGCGATGCAAGTGAAAAAAAGTTTGATGTTACAAATTCATTTTAAAAATGTGTGAGTTTAGATAAATATAAATAACATAGATTTTCCAAAAGAAATTATTAAATTAATTTTCATGTTTAAAGGAAATTAACTTTATGTAATATTGAAATGAATTATTCTGATTATCATCGTCTATTGCTAAATTGAACTTGAACATTTTCTATAGAATTTAAATTTAATAATATAAATTAATAATATAAATTAATAAGTTAATTAAATAATATAAATTTCAGTTTAGTAAACTCATAAACTCCCCACACATAATATTTGTATTTTATACATTATTAATTTTCCTAGTAATTTTACTTAATTAACATAGAATTCATTTCAAATTTTTATTTGTTCTTTTATTTAGCGTTAATTTGTATTTCTTACAAATTTTTGGTACTAACTAAAAATAAAACTTTTACAAATTGATCTAAACAGTATATTTTAAAAATAAAAATAGATAATTTTATTGAACTTTTTATAACAATTTTAACACTTTGTTAATCTCGTCATTTGGCTTTCATTACCGTCTTCTTCAAGAAAATGCAATAAATTGAGAATGCTTTATATTTATTATCAAAACTATAGAATCTTGGCCAAGATTGTATTTAATTTATATTTCTGTTTAGCATTAAATTTAACAAGTCTCTTTCATTAAATCGTTTATTTTCCTGAACAAAATAATAATAAATAAAAGCTGAATAAAATAAAAGCAAATCGTTTTTCATTTGCATAAAACATCCGGAATCGAGAGTCGCGAGAATATATCTTAAATTGATTAAAATCGTGGATTGCACTTAAACGCAATCGACAACGAAGGACAATTCGCGACGATAACTCGTCGGTAACTCTCTCCCCACTTGAGAGGGTAGCGGCCTTTAAGAGGAAGCAGCCTCGTGCAATCGTTAACTAACGACTCGATGAAAAGCTCGTCATGCTCAAGATAGGACTAGATATTAGGGACGGGGAGAGCACACCCCTACATGCTCGCCGCTAAATTCTCTGCCTGATCGCTAAGAAATTACTTGGAAATATACGAGCCGCGAGAGGAGCGAGAAGTTTTCCTCGCCATTATCATTTCCCTGACTACTATTATCGGGGTTGCCAGCGTAGATAGAATTGGGAAATATTCCGTATTTTTCCCTCCTCCGCGATTAATGAACTCCTTCTTCCGTGATTTTCACGAAATAGAAGAAGACGTTATATATAATTATATATGAAACGAGAAAAAATTTAATAAATAAGAAAAGAAAAAAAGATTGATGAATGTGCGGAAGAATTTTCTGTTATCATGTTTTTAATTAATAACATTAAGTAATTTCTTTTGACTTAATCTTTATGTTTTTTTTTCACTTCAAATCGTAATTGTGTTTTTATAATTTTTTATTCTATTCTAGGCATTTTATTATATTCTTAGCTAATTCAGCACTTCTTTATCATTTTTCTTAAAACAAATTGATCTATTCTCTTTATTTTCAATCCTTTTTTAATATCGTCTAATTTATAAAAAGTTCAGTAAAATTGAAAAAAAATTTATTTAAAAAATTTTTTTAATTAATTTTTGTAATTTTTTTCAAATATTAAATAAGAGAATTTATTAAATTTTCTAATTTGCAATTATATATTTTATTGTAATTATAAAATACAATAATTATAATAATTATGATAAATTATAAAACTATAAAAATATTGATATATAAAAATATTAAATGGGAAATGTAAAAATAATACAAATGGTAATCTTTATTAACATAATTTGTGTAATAAGAATTCATCTCTTTGATAATAATCAGCAAGTTTATTCCTCTCAGCTGTATTTACTTCCTACACTTAGCGTGTTCATAAACTTGTTTCATCCTAAATGGAGTAAACATAAAAAGACGCAGCCATATGCGCGCGCGAAAGGAACAGAGCTACCTGCCTGCCTCGCGGTGCATCCATCGCATCGCATCGGCAGGAACGCCTGTTACTCGGCAGTTAGGAAGTGGGAACGGCCCGTCATCGGCCCATTAGCGGGGGGCGCGAAATAGTGCCGCAGGGGGTGAAACGACGGCGGTAACTTTGCTGGGCCGAGCTGGGCCGGAAAACGATGGACGACGACACGCCGCTCCCGGTAGTTAGATCGATAACACTAAACTCGTTACGTATATATTACGGACGGTCGCGAACGAGCTCGTTTCATTGGGATTTTCATCAACTCGATTTTCATGTCGAATTATTCGTAAACATTCCAAGGTGTCTTTCATTTTATATAATTACGACATTTATGATGTAATTTATATTAATGTAAGTACTCTCTAAAATCTTTGGAGTGGAATTTAATTCTAAAGGCAGTGGCTCAATTGTTAATTTCAAAAAGTGAGAATTTACTCTTTAAGGATATATTTATTCTCTTTGTTGCATCTTTGCATTAATCAGTAATATGTTTAATAATAATACATTTATATTAATAATAATAACTTATATATTAATAATAATGATAATAATGTTGGAAATTCAATTTCTTTTACTCACCTCTCGATAATCGACTTGATTCACAGAGTTATTTTTTTTTAATCCTTAATTCTTGTGTGTGTTCTTCACTATAATTCTAACAAAAGTATTTTAAGTTTATTATGTGTTTTTTATACGTATTTTTGAATATTATTTTGCTTTTATAATGTTACAATGTCTAAATCAAACCAAAGTCTTATTTTAAAATAAATACAAATTTCTTTTCGATCTTTGAATTAACAAAAAAAATTCAATAATAACAATACAGATAATTCTTATTTACTTTAATAATTTTTAAAAAGTATCAGAAATAATAATAGAATTTTTAAAGAAACTCCTAACTTCGAAGAATACATTTTTATTTCTTTTAATATTTTTTATACAAGTGATATATTATGAAAAGCACAATTAGGAAGTATAACAGAGTATAAAATAATCTTTTTTTTTTTATCAAACTTGAAAGGTGGAAGAGCGAATGTATCTAATATAAAAATACGACTAACCTAAAGAAATTATATTGAGAATAAGTAATTATAATTAATATAAATAGTAAACGTATTAGTCACATTTTCTAGCATTTTGCATTCTCTTTCGACCTTTCATTTGTTTGCTATAATTATACGAACGCGCTGCCGCGCCGCCAGTTCAACGCGCCTTGCCGAAATTTCTATATGACGACAACCCCCGATAACTCCCGCCATCCCCCATCTACGACGACATTCCCACATAAATCGTGAGGAAACACCGCCGCCGCCGCGCCATTAAGCGTTCTTACATTCGCGCCCGTATATATACACACATTCGCAGCACCGGGTCGAATATACCGGGTGGAAAAATTGAAGTGAGTAGCTCATTACGGGTAATCAATAACCGATACATTATCGGCGGCGGTTGGGCGGTGGAGGCGCGTGGAAAGGATGGCAGGACGGCGGCGGGGGTTGAAAAGGGACGCCGCCGGGGATGCGAGAGGGCCGCAGCTCATCTCCGTCCCGCGGAAAGAGGGTAGAGAAAGAGGCGGCGAGGACCGGGGGAGGGGGGGAAAGAGGGAAACGGTCGCCGGGAAGGGGTGGAAGGGGTTCCGATTTACACAAGTATATTGAATTTATTGAGATGAGCCTAGGGATAGCGGCCAGGAGGATATTAGCTGCCTACCAACCGCCCCGACGTTTCATACCGTCCGCTCTTGCATTCCCGTCCCGCTCTCGCGCCCTCACCTCGAGAACGCTCCTCTCTTCTCCCCGTCGCGCTGTCGTCGTCGTCGTCGTCGTCGTCGTCGTCGTCGTCGTCATCGTCGTCGTTGTCGCCGTCCTCTCTCGCATTTATTAAGATCGCGGGGCTGATTTATGCCGCCCGATAGAGCGACGGAAGGACGGGGATGGTGGAGAGAGAGAGGCACTGAATGCGAATCCAGGCGAGTCTGGAATATCGACTCATGCGCTCGTAGATTATCGTAAGTTAAGGCACACCCGGTATAAATCCCGTCGCGGACAGATGAATTGGCGGCCACGTTCGAAACGGTCATAATAGCGTGCTATGCGCGTTGTTGCAAATACTCCTCAGATGCGAAAACGAGATCTGTGGTTTGCGCTGATTTAGAGATCGAATGTAATACCGAAGCTTTCACTTTACAAGAAGGATTAAGTGATGATTGGAAGGACTTGTGCCTATTCAAATTTTAATAAATTTTTTATAATATTATATAATCTTCTTTATATTATATAATCTAATATTATATAATCTATTATATAATCTTCTTTAATGTTTTATATTTAATTTCTATATTAAAATTATTCCAGTTTCCTATATTCAAATTTTATATTCTTACATAATATATACCTATATATATTGAAGATTGAAGAACGTAAAATTTAAATATAGAAAATTAAAATAATTTTACAAAAATTAAATATAAATAATAAAAAATTTTGCTTTTGTACATATTTTTATTATTAATTTTTTTAATTTTTTCAGCAAAGTTATAAAATTAAATAGATATTAAAATCACACGTGATATTCAATAATTGCAATTAAATAATACTTGCATCAGTATTAAATTAACATTAAAATATTTGTGCAATTAAAAATTTCTATAAAATTCGCATCATACAAAATTAACTCGCGATTTGACATTTAAATTTAGATTCCATTCATTCCTTTTTTATCTTCATCTCTGCTGAATAAAGACCAAGAATTCTGATTGAATTACGATTATTAGAAATCACACTTCTATGACGAAATTCATTTTCTACAACAATGACATAAATTATCATTTTTAATTGATTGTAGGAAAAGAATTAAGATAGTAAGAAAAGAATACACTTTCATAACCAAATTTAATGTCCAAAATTTAATATCTAAAAATTTTAAGGACTTAAAACATTTATTATCTGGAAAACAGCATTATTTTCTGAGCTGTGTATTATAACAAATGAACGATACATAATATCTTTCCCTTTTGCTTGGTGCAATCGATCTTCGAAAAATAATATCACCGAGCGGTGATCTCACTTTCGCAGGATTAATCGTCCGAGAATCAGCCTTTCGCTCTCTCACTCGCTCGCAGGATCGGCAAGGATCCTTCGTAATCTCTCGTCTCCGTCTCGTTGTAATTTTATCAGTCTGTCTCGCGACGGGAGAGAGAAATCGTGTCCTCGCGCGCGCACTTCCCGAAATCTCCTCCGCGGATCCTCCCCCGGGGGATCCTTCGCGGCTGAAGGGTCCTGCGGATTCTGCGGCTCGACGAGAGGAGAGTGGTCCTTATCTTCGGCGGCCAGCCCCGACGTTCTACAACTTAACCCTTCCAAGGCAACACGCTCGGTACAGAGATTACCTTTGCCACTCCTGCCTCTTTCCGCCTTCACCTTCCCGGAGGACTCCTCCTTCCTGCGGATTTTAGCGTACGTGCGCCTGCGAAACGTCGTGAAAACGTGCTCGCGCGCCGCTTATCTGTGGTAAAATCGTTGTCAAAGGATGAAGCTTTATATTTTGATAAATGTGTATATAATAATATAATATAGATAAAATAATAGTTATATAATAATATAATAGACACAACGATATTTACGTTTGCGTGAGTAAGACAGGTAATAATGATATTTTTGCATGAATTTAATACAGGTTTAATATTGATAATAATTATAATCGTAATAATCGTAATAATCTGATGTTTACTTAATTTTTTTCCCAAGACTGATGATCTTATTGTAATATCTAGAAACGCTAAAGAGGATAGTCTTATCAAATCATGATATAATCAACGAATATATTTAGATTAAAAAAGAAATATTTAAGAGATTTAGATTTATTTATTTATGTAATAGCTACTTTTGTAAAATATTTCAAAGAGATTTTAAGTTTCCAGATTAATTTTTTATTTTCTTATTATACATTTCTCTTTTTTATTTTTATGACAATTTTAAATTATTGTAATCCCAGTTGAAAAATTTGTGTAATTTAACACATTTCACATGTTTATCTAAACTTTTGTATTAAATTAACACAAAATAACATACATTAGCAATACAAATATTATGTAAGAATGGACATAAAAAATATAACACTGACACAATTTATAAGTAAATTGTGAAATTATATGTGTTTAATAAAATCATCATATTTATAATATATTAAAGCATATTTTGTCATTTACCTTATTGTTAGAATTTATATTTTATAATATTTTATTTTTACATTAATTGTACACTTACATTAATACACCATACATATTAATTTAATCTATTAATTATAAATGTTAGTTTTATTGAGAAATTATGTTTGCTACAAATTGTTTCAATGTACATTTTTTTATATATCTACATATATGTAGATATATGTAGATAAATTAACGTCAGCGAGTTGTCCTTTCTTTACGATAGCTTTGCCACCCCATTGCGTAAGAAGGAGAATGCTTGTAACTCGGACGCGGGGGTGGTATTTAGATATTCTAATGGCCATGCTGATAACGGGACGCAACGCAAGGCGTACGCAACGGCCGCGATAAAGACGACGATGTCCCCTGACGTCGCGTCAGGAGCGCGACGCTGCGCGCCGCTGATAACGGAACCTCTCTCTCACTCGTTGTTTACGTACACCCCTTTCCCCACTTTCTTCGGGTCGAAGTCTGCTGTGCAAGGTGAACCGTCTTACATGCCGTTGTATGTGTGCGATTATTGGCCATCGATAGCGATACGATTCCCGGGTGGCGCGATATTCCGGAAAACGATACTCTTTGTCATATTGACGCCCGCTATATTTTCCCGCGTTTCCTCACTGAACTGAAATAAAATTTCGATATATATGGTATACGTGTAGTGTGCGTCCCACCGATAGCTTTTGCAAGAAGTCGTTAACAGAGGGATCTAACGAGATTCAGAGATCTTTCACGTTAAAGCTCCTTGATATAGTGATTATTTTTAAGCTGCAAAATATATGTATTCAATTATAAATATATTAATTAAATATATCTTGAGCTAATATTGTTAATTGATAAGTTATAAACTGCTTTGTCAATATAACTTTTAACATACTTAGTTTATAGATTAGAATAATAAATAAGATAATATAAATTAACTCTATACAGTAAAAACATTTTTATATTTGTGTTAGAAATGAAATTCATGTTAAAATTTTGTGTTGAATTTTTAACATATTCGAGTGTTAATTTAATATGATTTTTCAGCTGTATAATTACTATTTGCGAATACAATGGATACGAACACTAAAACTCTAGATAGCTTTGTTTATACAACAATGTTTTTCACGATCTTATATAATTTTAAGCTATATAATTTTATTCCTTGATTTTGGACTTTCAAATGAAAAAAAAAATGTTTATTTACGTTAACTTTAGTAAAGATACATTCATTTAAAGTTTTTTTTTTTTTTTTTCGGAAATACTGATATCCTTGGATATCAAATAATGAAATTTCAGAGCAAATATCAATTAAAATTAATGCTAAATTTATAATATATAGTTAACGCTAAACAATTTATAACTATTTTGTAGTATATCTATTTGTAACTAAAATTATTAACTTATTACTAAAATTATTAATTTATAAATTAACGATTAATTGAAGATACATTTAATTTTGTAAATAGTGTAATATGATGTTAATAAAATAAATGCTGTAATTATTGCCACAACAATATAATTCATAAAAAAGCAGATGTTAATAATTTTATCCACTTAATTTCTAGATAATTAATTTCTAGAATGGTTGATTCCGTTCTTTTTACATTTTTTTTATAAAGTCCTGGAAAAAGTGCTTATTAAAAAGAGATTCCACGGCGCGGAGGGACGATACAGAACGACGACGAGAGGATTAAGCTGAGATAATAGCTCGACAGATCGCGGAAAGTAAGGCCGAATGTTACGCATATTACCGCGTTTAACAAAAAAGAGAAAATGGAGGTAGATTAGGAAGGACGAAAAGAAAGGCCACACCCGGTGTCGGATAATAGCTCTCGCCTGATAGCCATTTTAATGGTCCGTTTAGAGTTCAAACGGTTGTTAAGTGTCGCCGTATATACGCCGTACTTATCTTCCCTAGGCGCAGATAAATTTTCGCTGCGCCCCATTTACTTACGCGAGAATACGAGCTTCCGATGTGTGACGCGAAAGCCCGGAAGTATATCCACGATTCGAATGAACAGCTTAATTTTTCTGATTGCAAAGAGGAACGAGATTTTTTAATTTGGTACACAAATAGGTAAATTCTGATATCACAAATAGGTAAATTATAATAATTCAAGTATAAGGTAAAATAATTCAGACTTTTTTATGCTTGACGCTCATTTTCAGCGTCAAAATATGATCGTATTCAATACTAGACAACGAAAAATGAAAAGAATGTAGTGTCATGATTACAGCGTTCAATTTTGAACCGAGTGATCTGAATAAATTCAACTTCTAGCGTCAAACAGATTCACTTAACACTATAAGAGCGTTGAAGTGGCTAAAATTTTAGCTAGATACAAATCTGAAAATAATTTTGTTTAATCATCAAAATAGTTGTATAGGAATCTCAAGCAATGTTGCAAAAAATTTATTTTCAAATTGATTTAAATATCTAAAAGTCTATCTTAGCATCTATCTAAATTTTTATTTGCTTTAGTCATCTTTTCCATGTATAAATATTTCGAAGTATTTGATTGGCCAATTTAGAAGAAACAAATTTTACTAAGTGTGTCAATCAAAGAATTACACTTCGATACTTTTTTATAGCATAAAATAAACTAAATATAGTCTAAAGAGTCTTCAGAGATCACGTGATCACACTAATGTTATTTATCAGTTTTATGTGAAATAGCTTTGAGGAGATACTTTTTTCTCTGTCTTGTGTGAAAGATTAATTGTATTTGTTGAACTCGTGGATACTTTCTTACGAATTTAGGTTTTCGTCTTTCGGAGAAGATACTCTTTGTACATGCGTGACAGGATTCGATTCTCCCTCTCATCGCCTTCGCACAATCGATAATTCTGCGCGAAGCGTTAATCTTAAAAGCGACGCGCGAGTCGGATAAGCGTGTATTCAATGTACGCTTATTATCATATAATTCCACGGAGGGACTCGGATCCTGTCGTGATCGCCGACTTCTTTTCGCCGTTCGCGTGCGCCATTAAGGGGTTAATTGAGAACCGCGCACGTGCCGAAGGGATCTCGGACGGCCTCATTAGCATATTAGACGGGGAACGCGCTGATTTATAATTGCAGAGGATACGCGTCGGATTCCGGGCACGCAACAACCATCCGTGTGTCGTTCGCTCGCTTTGAGAGGATCGTTCTGTGTCGATTAACATATCTGCCGCGGTACCCGCGATCGCTCCTCGTTAAACGCGTGCCCCGGTCGTGTTCGGACCCCCGCGTGTGGGTGTGCGTGTCCCTATAGGGGCACCATTGATTCTGCGTGCCCACTCGGGGCTGTCGCAAGAATGTGGCTGCGTCACCGCGATCGTCGTTGGTAATATAATGATAAAATCCGCACCTCTCTTCGATGTCGCTGTCTTGCATTCGCACGTATACTGAAAGAAAAGATTGGCTGAATATACATGGACATCAAATGAAATTTATTTAATTTTAAAAAATTATGTTCAAATCCAAGAAATGATTTTTAAATCAGAATTTAAACGTTCTTGGATTTGAAGATTATTTATTTAATTCAAATAAATTTTATTTGATTTTAAAAAATAATGTTTAAATCAAAGATATGACGTTTGTTTACAAATCAAAGAAATATTTTCTTTAACCATATAGTAAAGAAATGTTTCTTTAAATCGAAGAAATCTTTCTCTGAGTGTGGCATTTTTAATTAGTTACAGCAGCTAATTAAAAATGCTATGCCATATTTTTTCTAAATTGTTGCAGCAATCAATCTTTTCTTTCAGTGTATGTGTCGATTTCACAGATCAAGCGAAAAGAGACGTCATCGAGTTATAGAATGTATTATGATAATGTTTTTTTTGATAATGTATTTTTTTTTCTTCCAAACTTTCTTAGGCTAGATATTTGTATCTGACTTTAATTAGAATTCTTGTAGGAACTGAAGTTTACTTGACATTAAGTAAAGAACAAGATACTTTTGAAAGATAACGTTTTGAGATAGATCATTTTAATGATTTAATTTTAATTAAGATTTTAGCAGGATTTAAATTTTGTTTGAAGTTGATTGAAGAACAATAGATCTCTCTCTTTTAAAAGATAGCGTTTTTACAGATGAATGATCTGATCTTAATCAGAAATTTCGCAGGAATTGAAATTTGCTTGTACTTGATTGGAGATTAAGATAGCTGTACCTTGAGAAATAATGTTTTTAGATCAGATGTTTTAATAACATTAATTAGAATTTTGGGAGAAATTAAATTTAAATTTATTTGAAGTTACTTGAAAATCAAGATATCTTTCCTCTAATATAGATGACGTTCAGAGTATTTTAATGATTTGATCTTAATAAGGATTTTGATGTGAAGGAATTAAAATTTGCTTGAAATTAATTGAAGAACAAGATATATTTCTTTTGAAAGATAACGTTTAGATCAGATATTTTAATAATTTGATCTTAATGAAGATGGGAATCGAAGTTAGAAGTTGATTAAAGAACAAAATATCTAACTTTGCGAGATAGCAAATCAAGTATTTTATCTTGATATTAATTGGAATTTTGGCAGGAATTGAAGTTTGTTTGAAATTAATTGAAGAACAAATATCTATCTTTTGAAAGATAACATTCAGATCAAGTATTTTAATGATCCGATAAGTCCTCAATCAAAACTTTTGACGGGAATTAAAATTTGCCTAAAATTGATTGAAGAACAAGAGATCTCGCTTCAAGATCGACAACGCGTTTACTTCTACCGAAAGTGATTAGCGAGTCATCGTTTTTATCTCATCGGCAGCCAATTTCTTTCATAATCGAGGATCCACGAGTAGAGCAGTCTTTTAAGGGCTCGCGTATCTGCGTGATCGTTAGCGCGGAAGGGTGGCTCGTGGCGGTTGGGGGCGGATGAGGTGGGCGAGAGAAAGGGGTCTCGAGAGTGCCGGGAGGACAGGAAGAGGAAGATGGTATCGGTGCCATATTAGAGGAAGTTATAAATCGCTGCGAATCTAAAATTGATCTTTTCTGCAGCGGTTCGAGGACGAAGTGTCCTCGTGTGCGCGTGCTCGTCTACATACGATCTCATCCTCCGTTGCCACCTCCCCCACTGGCGGGGGTAGATATCGCGAGGGAGTTGGGCCGGGGGCACCTATCGAGAAGAGCCTTCGCGAGATATATCGATTGCGACGCGTCTGTGAGTTCGAGATAAGCCCGATCCGCATAGCACCGCCTGTCGCTTGCACCCCCTCGCCAACCCCCGGGGTCTCGTCCGACCCGCGGCAACCCCCACGGAGGAGAGAAGCTTCGAAACCTCCTCCGCATGAGGGAGGAGAGGTCATAGGAAGGGGAACCACGGCGATCCAGGCGACGAGTCGGCCGATGATTAAAACCCGCCGGATTACCGCCACCTCGCTGATATCACCTCGCCTTCCTTCCTTCCTTCCTTCCTTCCCCCATTGATTGTCCTACGAGTCCTGCATCTCGTTCCCCCGTGACTTCTTTGGGTCCTCCCTGATACGAGAATTCGATGCATTCGTAAACGCTTGATAAATTCGTGTAGATTTCTTTGCGATCATGTGGTAATATATGCATTTCAAGAAGGAATGTATAATTAAGTTAATAACTCTTGTCGATGTATATTCAAGAGATGGTGGCGTCATTCTTGATGGAATATTTTTATATATTTTTTACTTCACGCAGAATATATTTTTAATTTGTATAATATATGATTGTATCTTTGGAAGATTGCTTCTGAAGCTTCAATGCTTTTTTACTTCAACAAATTCTCTCTGAAAAGGCTTTATATAAGGTGATAAAAGATTTTGAGATGATTTTAAGGGATGACTCCTTATATTAATTGTGTGTATTTGAAGTTACATTAAAAAATCCGAATGGAAATTTTGCAAAAAAATGAAATTTTTTTCTTCAACTTTAACATTCTATAAATTTGAAACTAAGCGGTTTTGGACATATAAAGTTTTTTGTCTAAATTCGCCTTTAAACAACTTTTCAGTATGGTTTTAAGGATTAATGCGCAGGATTATTCCATAAAATTTTTTAGAATTAAGGATCACTTCGTATATTTTTTATTATATATAAAATATATACCCTGTATATTTATTTTTATTTGAACTTTTTACCCCACATAAAAATTCAAATTTTATTTAAAAAATATTTATGTTTAAAATCTTACTACATATAGTTAACATTTTTTGGATTGTAACGTTAAATTATTTATATCTTGATATAAAGAAGCTTCTTCATAAATTATTTCTCTAAATTATCCATCTGATTTATTCATTATTCGTGAAGGCGCGAAAACCAACAATTAACACATTCATTTGAAATTCGGATGAGATCACGCGGGTTACTTCACGAGCAAGCTACTTAATTGGACGAAACTGGTCCTTTGGGACCTGAAAAGGGCTATAAAGGATTACCTTCACAACAAGATTTTAGAATTTGATGCTCGTGTTTACATCTCATCTGCGCGGACGAGAATTTTAATTGATGTCATTGAACGACACAGTGTTCGAAACAACGGTATTCGAAAACGAGTACTCGATTATCCAAAAGTGACCGACATTACTCGGAGACATCAATGCCACGACGGTTTGCCATTTTATTCGGTCGTTTTTAATCCTTTGTAGATTAGCCATCCCGCTTGAAGTTATCTCCTTTTATTTTATAAATTGCTCGTTCAATTTTTATGAAACTTGATCTTTAGAATAATTTTATAACTTTATTTTAATCTGGGGTCGAAAATTAAAAAAAATTAAATTAGTGGATTCAATATACAGCGGATAGAATTTTTTTAAAGTAATTTGATTATTAACAGAAATTCGGAAATTTTAGGGAGCTTTTAATTGCGAAGTATAACATAAAAATTAAATTTCTAGTTTTGTTTTATCTCAATGTTGCGTAAACAGTTCATACTGATTTCTTCCTTTATGAAGTTACTTTACTACCTTTTTGAAATTTAACATTTCCAAGCTACATTCGCGAACTCAGAGATATTAAGGAGTCTCTTGAAATCGAGTTTCACAATAATCAGATTATTTTTTAAATTTAAATTTTAACATTCTGATATCAGAATTGAATTCAACGACCTTTAAAACATTTAGAAAGCAAGATCTTTCGTTTACTTCATGAGAAAACTCCAGTTCTTAAAGGGTTAAGAACTGGACATTTGGAAGACAAAAATTAAAAATTCCTAAATATAAATAATAAATTGAACATCTTGGGTGATATTTTATACAATAAATTTTTTGTATTGTTTTAAGATGTTTATTAGCTGCATCATTATTAAATTGACGATTATTTTAATTTGTGATACTACTTCCAGCTTTAATTTATGATTGCGTTTTAAATCCGACAGTAATTAACGCGCGGTTTATAAAACTGAAAATGTATTTAAAATTTACATGAAAATGTTATTAGTCACAGAGATCCAATCTCGACCATATTTCTCTGTTTACTATTATTCCATTATTCAAATAACAAGCTCTAACAGAACAAAAGTGACAATTGCAAAGTTAATTTTTAGCTTACACGGGAAAAAAACAGAAAAGATTTTGCTGATTTTGATAAATATCTAACATTTAACTAGCTATAGCTAAATAATAAATAAATCTGAAAATAATTTTGTTGAATCAAAATAATTATGTAGAACGTCCATTAGTTGCTAGAATATCAAATTTTTGCAATATTACTCATTATTTCTTAAGATTTCCACGGAATTATTTTAATCCAACGAAATTATTTTTCGATCTGTATTTAATTAAGTTTTTAGATATAATACTTCAACAAAATCTTTTCCACGTGACAATTTCTATAATTCAATACTTTCCCTACAATTATGAAGATTTGTAGGAATTTTGGAAATCTTAGACTAAGCACGTTTTTAATCAAGCCATACATTTCCGAGCCTCGCAATTTCGAAGTTATATATCCGTACCTCCTTCGCCATGTTCCATGGAAAAGAGGCGGAAGAAATTCTCGCGAGTCCTCATCGATGCGTGACGATGATACGATAGCAATCGCCAGATCATTATATTCCACGGATGACGCGACGACTTCCACCTGAGACTCTGTTATGAGGCTTAAATGGTCCTTCGCGTTTTCACATCAATTTCACTGGTCCTTCAATCAATATTCCCGTTCCCGGGAAGATGTCTGGCTATGGTGTCCGCTTCATAGCTGCCGGCGACATCTCGACCATCTTCGTCTGGAATTTGACAACATTATAATTATTCGTCGAGGCTGTAATAAACAGGAATTTTTTCTCGGAGAAAAGTTCCTGGAAACTAATTTGACAAACGCGAATAAGGTATATTAAAAGAGGTAAATATAGATGCGTACAGAATTTTATATGCAGATTCTGAAATATAAAAATAAGACATCGTGTATATCAGACATTTTTATTTGTGCAAAAAATATTGTTAATGTAGTTCGTTAAATCTTTCGGTGAATTTCTGGCGCGTAAGAAAAAAATGGCCATCCAGAGAAAATAAAATGTAAATTAGATGTATTTGAAGAATAAATATTCCTCGAATTATTGAATTTTTTTCTAGTTAATTTTTATAAAAATAAAATACGTTTTAAGTTTACAATTATACGACATTGTAATAAATCGATATAACAACAAACGCTCCCATGGCGAATCGGTAGAACGTGCGATTATCGAACGAGATCGAATTTAATTGCTATCTCCTACAATTTGCTCATGCATGCATGCATGACGTGGTTTGCATTTACATCGTCGGCCTTCCGAAATTGATAATTAAATTGCGCTCTCCCGCCAAAGTCGTATAAATGTCGATTCGTGCAATTAAGAACAAATTCAGCACTACAGTTATTAATTATCAATAAAAGGCGTTGACAAATCGCGTTATCGATCGTGCGAAGAATAACTAAAATAAAAAGAAAGAAATATCTATTTTTTTTAAATACATATAAACTAATAAAAGATAATTTTAATAAATTGATGAATCTGTCCCTAATAAACCTTCCCTAATAAATCCCTAATAAATTTAATCAATGTTAATAGTGAAATATTTGACATTGATAGTAGATGATAAATAAAGATTAACCGATTATTTAATGCTTTAAACAAATTAACATCAGTCGGTCGCCGTCTTATTAGGTGACATCGCACTACTTGGGGATCTCTGAATGCGGCTCGCGTTTTATTGCCGATCACTCTGGTATTATCGCACGCAACGTGTGTCTCGACTACCAGTGATCGGTATTCATTACGTTAATATCACGTCATCTGTGGCATATCCTGTAATCGAGTGGCGGCGGCGGTGACTCCCGCCAAGACTGACTACCCCCTCAGGGCGCGTAGCGCTGTGTTATTAGAAGACCATCGGGTATATAACCGCGGGACCGACACACCGACCAGCCGTGTAACACGGTAGTGGGTCTTATTGAGATTTATGAAAGACGAAAGGCGACCACACCGATCCGCACCTGCCGATTCGCTTGAGGCCGCCGCCTTGAGACGGGAAACTCTACTGACGATTAGCTTATTATCACGATCAATTCGGATTTATCGGTGAGAAGTATAACGATTTAAAGGGGAGTAACGCGTATGGAAGAACAAAGAATGTAAATCAAAGTAAAAATGTTACATAGGATGTTTACTATTAAAAAAAGAATTTTCAGAGCATTTCTTTTTAAAAACCAGGGATTTTTCATGGAATTTTATCACTTAAGGATATTTTTGGAATTTTGCTTTTAAATTTAAATTCTGCTTCTTTCTAAAAATACTATTTTTTTGATCATTTTTATTTCAATAATGCAAAATGCTGATAATCGATTAGCAATAATTTATCACATACACTTATCAGCTAAAAGGTGCAACACTTTTTAGATGGATTTGGAATGCAGCCTTTTCACCGAGCAATTAGTGCTGTGGATGTAACCATTATGTTCAATCAATGAACAAAGCTGGTTTCCAAAATCCATCGAAAAAATGCAATCTTTTAGTTGATAAAAGTATATTCTCGTTTCTGTGTTTCCCGAGTTTTTATTTAAAAAATCAGAATAAGTAGAAGATAATATTCAACAAAAGAGAATAGGTCACGGATATTGTAGTTTTTTATGTAAGTATTATCTTATAAATTTCGCGGCTTTCAGTTATAGAAAATAATAATAAAAAATAAATCTCTTTTTTTAATGTAGTTTGTTTGCGTGACTTGCACTCCAATTTATTTAAAAGTTGCACTAAAAACATTCTCTAATCTTTTACCTGAAATTTTGAATAAAAATTCTTGGAAAGTCTAAGAGTTCTCAGGGAATCTTTTTACAAGATTTTAGCAAAGAACCTGACTAGAAATCTAAATAAGACTTGCAATTCACAAAAATAAAGGACAATTGTAGATGAAAGCATATTTTTATGAAGTTGTCACTTCATTTTCAAAATTTCCTCATTAATAATTCTAATTCTTTCCTAAAGAATTCCTGACACGTTTCGAAAAGACTTCTACAAAATGTCACAATCAGTATAAAGAGAAATATTATCTGAGCAAAGATGAAAAAAATCGACATTTTATTTTTATCGATTTACATCATCATTTACTCGGTCTGATCACCATCAGCTCACACTACTGATACATCTACTTTTCGTCGATTAACAAAAGGACGTAATTCAATAATTCTTATACAGTAGCTCGTATATAGAATTACGCTGAAAAATCGCGATCTCGCTACGATCGCGCCATGTATTCTGCTCCGTGCATCCTGTCGAGGAAGATATTCAATTTCCCGAGCCATTCCGATCGTCCGAGAAAAAGAGAAAGAATGAGAAAGAGAGAGAAAGAGAGATAGAGAGGAATAAGGGTGTGTGAATGAGGGAGGTAAGGACAGCGCGCGTGCTGTAATAACTCGTCGATAAGTAATGGTCGGCGTGGCGAGCAGGGTAAGATCCTGCCGAGGAAGAAGAGAAATGCCAGTATTCTTGCCTCTACCTTGCGTTCGAAAATCGAAGGAAAACGACGCGGACGAGGCGATCTTCCTCTTCCAAACATGGCGTGAGCCTCCTCTTCTTTTTCTTCTTCTTTGTCTTCTTCTTCTTCTTCTTCTTGATAAACGCGCACCACGTACCGATGCGTGCGTGGGTACGTACGCATACACATCAGGTCGTGTTACATACCAGGGGGATCACCCCTCTCATAAATAGTCGATCGAGCTGATCGCGCGCGCCGATTGATGGCGGCGGATTGATTTCTGAGAACGAGACGAGGTTTGATTCGTCGATCGAGTTGAATTACCGATCGAATCGCTTCGTCGATCATCCGTTTTACCTCACAAAGTACGCCGAGGAGAAGCTCTCTAGGAGTTGTTTATTTAATTTTTCCGATATCGGCGAAATAAATCGAGGATCTCGTTGACTTGACGGACTGAGATGAAATGATAGGTTTAAAGATATATTATATTCTAATATACAGGTTGCAATTTCGATTTGTAAAGAGATCGAAATTTAATAGCGATTAAATTCAGAGAACATACAGTGGTTGCCAAAAGTTTCCAGTCAACTTATAATTTTATGATAATTTTTGTGCCAATCTATTTTTTAATTTATTATAACTTAGTAAAAGTTCTTGTGTTCCATATTTTAAGTCCATATTTTTTAAATACTAAAATATATTATATATACTTGTAAATTTTTATTTTTGTGAAGATTCTTGTTTAAATATAATACAATTAAATTATTTATTAGCCGAAAACTTTTGACAGCCAAGTTAATCAGTTAATTTAATTTTGTTTAATTTAATTAATTTCTCCTGTCTTTTTAATCTCCAGAAATTTTATTAGAAAATTCATACAAAATAATAGAAAATACATATTTTTACTTATGCCTTCATTCATTATTCATTATTATATTTCATTTTAATAAAAATATTCTTATTATTATTATTATTTAAAAAAATATTTTCATTAAAAATAATTATGTACAAGAGAGGAAGAAAGAAAATTTTATATGAAAATCTTTATACATATTGCTATACAGCATTCAATTTCAATTTGTCCTTATTTGTATAAGAAAATCAGTTCGATCTGATCAACTTTTCCGTCCATCGACCACCTCCTTCCAGGAACACGATCTCCAGTGTGTATTCCACGGAATCAAAGGTCTCCCCCTTCCTGCGTGAGAAATGCGTGCTGGTTCCAGGTGGCGCGTGGATAATTGGCCGATCGTTTGCGCGGCCGCCATGGACCGTAGCGTTTGCATACGACGTTCGTGGGAAGGGAGACGACGAGTTCTGGGGGTAGGAGGTGAGAGCAGAGAAAGAGTGTATCGACAAGGATCTCTCGATCCTCTCGCGAGTCAGGCCCGCGAGGGCCCGGGGCCTGATCTATGAATGGGACCAGACCCCAGAGGTGGCCGACGGTACCGATTGGTCGAGTCCAGTACCACTCTGGTACCCGGTTCGACCAATCGTCAGTTAGTTTCTCCTCCCTCATTCCATCTCTTTCTCTCTTCTTTCTTCTCCTCGCACGGTTCCCTCTATCTCGATACCGCACCACCTCTCTCCCTCCTCCTTCTTCAATTTCTTCCTTTTCGCTCGCTTGTCCTCGTTGCTGAAGATTCTCTGGCCCGCGTTGCTTGTGTTCTACTCGGAATCTACCTCTCGTCAATTATGCGCCGACGATTGTCCTCGGATTATTGCGAGCAAATTGGGCGAGTGTTGTTGTCACTGTGATTTCTTCTTCTCGATTAAGTATATTGAATCTTGAAGCGATATTGATTTGCTTTTGAAAATGACGCTATCTTTATAATATTATTATATATTATTGATTAATTTATTGATACATAATTTAATCAATACTTCTTATATATTATAAAAATTAAATTAAATTCAAATTAACATTAAATAAAAATACTATTTAAAATTTGCTTAAATTCAAAATTGGCCATTATAAGATTAAAATTAAATTGAAATCAGAATTGTATACAAAAGTTCAAATTATGTATTGGAATTAAATGAAAACGCTAGGATTGAATCAAAATTAAATTAATCTTGGACTGCTACTTATATTTTTCTTACATTAACATTATTCTGGATGAAAATTTATCCATGCACTTAAAAATTTTTTACATTTTTATTCTACTTTATATGTTTTGTGTAAGATGTTAGAATAATCGAACTAACACTATTTTAATATAAAAAATAATTGTTAAATATTCTTATTAATATTCTTATAAATGTTATTTTAGCTATCAAAATTTTAATAACGAAATCATACTAAAAATTAAAACTCAAAAAGTACATGAGTGAAAATTTACTCACAGTAGCATTTCAGGGTTAAAAAATTCGTACACAACTCTGCATTCTTAATCGTTTTATTCTTATCCATGTTCTCCTCGTATTTTCTTCTTTCTCTTGCCTCGATATGTCGAGCCTCCTGGAGGACGAGTTCTCCTCGCGAAACGCGATCGCTCGCCGCATTGTTTGGAAATCCGCGGCGGTCGCGATCGTCGCCGATATACGCTTCAACCCACCCCGACCCCTTCCTGCTTCCCCCTCGTTCCGATCATTTTTGCTCGTTTCGAGGCCTTTCTGGCCTCTACCGATCCTCCGCCTTTTCTTCTGCGTGCCTGTCTGCGTACGCACCACGTGCCTTCCCGTTCCTGCCTTGTACGCAATTTGTTCTCTTCGAGCTGGAACGCGACGAGAGTTCCACATACCTTAATATCGTTCATGCTCTCCGACTTGCTCGCGCTTCTTTAGCCGTCGATATAAAGAATTGATTACATAGTAACTATGATTTCAACGAGAAGACAAAGAGAATTTTCAGAAATTTTACGAATTCTTTTGGAAGTTAAAGAATTCAGGGTTATGAAATTCTAAGCCTTCTTGTAGCTCTTGGAAGTCTTCTTTCTGTTTTCGAAGCTTTCAAGGCTGATCTCTTTCGAGAGAAAGCTTTAGAGCTGGATAATCTTAATAATTCTTTCTATTATTTTATTTGTTATTTAAATTATATTAAGATCTAGACTTAAAAGTAGCACTATTACTAATTCTAATGGTTCTAGTATGTGATTTTCAATTTAAATGTATATTTATACTTACTGAAGATGACCCAAAATTATAAGTTGAAACATTTAAATTTTATTGTCTTTTAATATATATCCACTGAAAAAAATTTCTGGTTGAAAATGGACGAATCAGAATTTTTTGATGAAATTTATTAAAATTCTAATTAAGATAACCGGAATTCTAGTTGATACAATATTTCTGGTAAAATCTACTAGAATTCTTACTTTTATCAGAATAATTATATCAATCAGACAGAATTCTATTAAATTTAACTAGAAAATTCTGATTCGTCTATTTTCTATCAAAATTATTATTTAATCCAACCAGACCATTTTTCTCAGTGTCTCTAATGAAATTTATAGAATACAAATATCTATTGGGTTGTCCGGAAAGTTCGATTTTGAAGGAAAATTGAAACGCAGAAAATTTAAATTTTTAATTTTATTTATTAAATTTAAATCTTTTGCCGCATGAATTTTCCGGACAATCCAATATTATAGATTCTTACGGGCATTTACATTGTTTATTATTATTATTATTATTTAATAATACTTATGAGACTATTATTATCTTGGATTATCAAAACTTTTGCTGTTTCACACTTTCATTATTTTAATCTGTAAAGTTTGAAAATCTAAATCTTTTAAATTTAAAATTTTAGAACTTTCCATTTGAAATAAATTCTTCAATCTTCGTGGTATATTACATCATGAAAGTTTTAAATAAAGACTGAGGAAAAAAAAAGTTTTAAATAAAGACTGAGGAAAAAAAAACAAGAGAGAATTAATGGTTTCAAGTTTTTTAAACCTTCCTTTAACATATATATATGATTCAAGTGTCTTTTCTGCATTTTTTTAAATTGGAAAGGTCTCCTCTCGCGCAAAACTGAGACTTTCTCACGTGCAAGGCCCGCATCATTTTCTATCTCTTTCTCTGTTCTTACCGATGAAGTCATGAGTGCCTGTCGAATGAAGGTCCTCATCTATCCTTTACCCTCGATGGAAGAAAGCGAACCGACGATAACGACGAAGGTTGTGAGTAAATTTGCTGCCATTAGCCGCGCGAAAATAAAGGACGAGGGAGATATTAAATTAGCGGCGAATCACCGTCGTCGGCTTCTTCCTCATCCTATGTCGTCAGAACTGCCTTCGGCAACGTTGTTGCCTCGTACAGCAAATTTTACTTCGCTCCTTCCATCCCTTATGTTCCTCTTAATTAATATAACCAAATTTATGTCGAAGCTAGGGATCCCGGAACGATTTTTACGTTTATCAATTTATAGATCTAATTAAGATAGAGGGTTCTTTAATTTTTTCATCAACATTATTTCGCGAGAAAATATGATTTGGAAGATTCGAAATTTTGAAGTCGCTCTGCGATTTTCTAAAATTGTAGGAACTTGAATTTTTAGGGTTCTAGTATTTGCATTGAGAATCTTTCATATCTTTGAACAAATTTCAAAATTTTTCAATAATAAATTAATATTTAAATGAACTCTCAAGATTGAAACAAATATAAATCTTTAAACGAGCAAATGAGAGTAATGAAAGAAATTGTAATTAATGCACAATAATGAAGTATCGTAAAAATATGTCTATAATGTCTTTAAGAAAATCGAAGTAATTTACTTTATGTCATTAGTAATAATATATTTCTTGATTAATAATTTTTTTAATTTTAAAACACTGCACTGAAAAAAAATGAACTAAATTTTAATAAATATTTATTTGAATTGCCAGTTTATTAAATGTAAATATATATTTATAAACATATATTTATTTGACAAGAACCATTAATTTGTTTTAGCTGTTATTATTTTTTATTTAGCAAATATTTCTTTTCCGTAATTATTACTATTCGATTATTTATTAAAATTTAGTATATTTTTCTCTCTGTAGTTTTCTTTTAATAAGTAATCTATCTAGCTTGTAATATGTTGTAATAACAATAAATAAAAGATAATAAATGACAATATTTTAATCAAGATAGTAAAATCTAATTTATTATATACAGTAAAAACAATAAAGTAGCTTTCTTTAGTAAAGTAGAAATTAGTTTCTCGAAATTTTAATGTATTTAATACATTAAATTTAATACATTAAATTACATTAAATTTAATACATTAAATTAACATCCTACACTGTTAGAAATGTTTCCTTTACATGTAAATGAAGCTGGTTATGAACAAAATTAAAATGAATTAGTAATAAAAACTAATAAATTACATTAGTAGTTACTTAAATGTAATGACGTTTACATCAAATTTTATGAAAAGTACATTAAATTTTATAAAATTTCATGAAAATACATTAAATTTCATGTACATGTACACAAATATACTTTTCAGTTATAAATACATTAAATTTAATTAAATGTAATGTCATGAAATTAAATTCAAATTGTGTAACTTAAAATACATTAAATTTCATAAAATTTTTAACAGTGTACATTAAATGTTAATGAAATTCAAGAACATTTCTAACAGTGTGCATGAGTCGTTTGAGTCTTTAGTCGTTTTTATTATTAGAGTTTGTATTGTAGTTTTCTTTTTCTTTTCAATAAAAACTGGCACCGGATTGCCTGCTACACAGCCTATACAGTAATACTAGTTCAGTAGCGATCAGCGAGCTGACAGACGCAGTCGCGAGACGCGTCGCAGGACGAATCGCGCTTGCGATCGCTAAAAGATCTCTCTCCCTCTCTCTTTCTCTCCCATTGGCCTCGGCACTCTTTGGGGACTAACGAGACGTTTTCCCTGCGGTGGATTTATCGAGTCCGCACGAGCGGAGTTCGCGTCGTCGATCGAGCAGTTGTCGGGCCGATTCTGCACGTTCACGAACCCGTTTCCGCGCTAATCGTTCGCTGGTCTCGACACCGATCCCGCGATCGCACTCGCAGCCGGTCCCTCGAGTCTCGTTGACACAGCCCTGTCACACAAGTGTCCTTCGCGATCGCACGGTCCTTGGTATTTCCATCCTGCTCACCTGCCATCGAACGCGAAATCCGCTCCGCACGAGAGATCGCCCGATCGATGTTCACTCACTCGAATGTCAATCGCGAAAAGTATTAACAAACGAAAATTGCATTGTGAAGAGGCAATCATTTGATTTTTTTCCTATAATTGAATTTTATTATAAGTTTATATTACCTAATTTTCAAAATCTGTCATATCATATTTAATTCAACGAATTTACAATTTTTAAGAAAATTAAGGATAATGAAAAGAGATAATAACTAATCAATAATGAATTATGGTCGAGAAACGTTTATAGTAAAATACGCACTCAAAACTCGCACACTTTAGATTTTAGTAAAATAATTATTATTTTTAATTAAAATAATTAAAATTTTCTTATTCAGTACTTTTATTTGATCGCTCTTTTTCATAACTGCAATCTTTTTTCCAATATTAATTTTTTTTTTCTTTTTTCCAATACTAATTTTTTTGTTGGCTTCCAATTTGCACCCAAAATTTTAGTATGCTACTAATCTTTTTTTGCGTTGTTTTTAATATAGGCTACTTGTACTATAATTCTTGACTTTAAATGTGTTAAAATTTACATATTTTATATTGAAAAATTTTTGATTTTCATCTGGAAAATCTGGAAAAGTTAGAGAATTTTTAAATTCATTTTCTGTGGCAATCCTGAGTTTATATTATTTAATTTTTAAATTCTGTCAATCATATTAATTCAACGAATTTACAATTTTTATAAAAAATTAAGGATAGATAGATAATGAAAAGAGTAATAACTAATTAATAATGAGTTATGGTCGAGAGATTTAATAAAGTCATTAAATTATATATATAAGTGAAACAAATTAAAAATAACAATTATAGATAGAAATTAAAAATAACATCAATTGTATCAGTTGCACAAAAGAGAAACAAGTTACATAATGAACGCAAATAGAAGGCACCGCGTTACAATATTATAATTCACACTGAGAAAAATATCTGGTTGAAAACGGACAAAGCAGAAGATTCTGATTATATCAATCAGAATTCCAACTAATCCAATCAGATATTTTTTTCTCAATGCACAAACAACGCATTGAAGCTAATATCTTTCGGTTAATTCATAAACATCTATAGAAGAAAGCTCATAAATACTTGAACCCCATAGAAAAGCGGAGAAAGTGAAACGGAGTGGAATGAAGGGACGAAGGGGTGAGAGGAGAGAGTGGGAGGGTGCGGAAGGAAACAATGCGGTCTTTGTATGCAACGCACATCGAGCCGCACGGGAATGGGTGGAGGGCAGTAAAGTGGCCGAGTCAAAGGGATCGTAATCGGGGCCGGCGCGAAAAAGCGGCCGCGTTCGCGCGGGCGAGTAAAAAGAATAATAATCTCCTCTTGGAAAGGCGGCTCGCCCGAGTAAAACGGCAGTCGGCCAGCGTGGCGTGATAACCCTTTCGTTATCGGGTCCTATTGCGGGGCGGCGGGGTTGAATAGAGCGAGGAGGGTGTGGGAGGGGCAGGGGGACTCGCAGCAGCGAACCCAGGCCGATTCCAGACCGTGATAACGGCCTGATGTCGTGATAACTCACACTCTACATTATAATACACAGCGCCTCGAACGAACGTACCCGACGTTGCTGTTGTTGCTGATGGCGATGGTAGCGATGGTTGAGAAAGAAAGAGAGAGAAATACCAGAGAGAGGAACGTGGACGGGACCCTGTTTGTGTTTGCGCTGGGTACAGGGCGATTAAAAAGTATCCAGGTCGACTTATCTCGTCGATAAATATTTTCTTGCTACGCTCCCACTTTTATTAGCAGGAATCACTATGGAGTCCCTTCAAGATTTGATACTTGAGATTTCTGTAGAGATTTTTTGAAGGGTTGCTGATCGGATGCTTGACAACTTGAACTTTGACTCGTAAATTTTGTAACTTTTATCAAACCTGCGAGCTTGAAGACTTGCGAACTTTACAAAACTTGGATATCTGAAGCCTGCGAATGTTTAGGAATTTCTGGACTCCAAATTTTTTCCTTGAATCTTTGAAATGTTATAATATACAGAGAGAAAAAGAACTTTTTCTTAGAAAATTATTCTAAAAATTATGGTAATTGTAGGACAATATAATATTTCGAAGAATTTTGTGTGATTCTCTCTCATTTATTACATTTTCGCAATAAAATGAAAAATGTTTCTTTAATTTTATTTTAAAATATAGCAAAATTTTAGGAATATTAAAATATGTTAAGCAGTTTATGATTTTTTATTATTTTAAATAGAACAGATATATTAAGTAATTGTAAATATATAAAATATCTTATATAAATTTTGCAATACAGCATGATATTTTCAATCTGATTTAGTTGTTCATAATAATTTTATTATGCAATGACTATGTTCGATGATATTCTTATTTTTCCTAAAAAAACACCATTAAACATCACCATGAAAATAAGCAGCCGATAGATGAATTCTCCGCGGAATTCATTTTCTCTAATTGTAAAAAAATAGAATAAAAGGCGCAGCATTTCAAAATCATTTATCGACTCTAAAATTGATTTGAAGATGAAAGTATAAATAAGATATAAAACTAATATAATTTTTAGTTCTGTATTAATTAATTTAAGAATAATCTTAATAATTCTTAGAAGTTATATGTGGAAAAATGTAATAATGACAACTTATTTTTATTAAAACGTAATATGTAAATTTTACGTGTGTTGTACATATTTTGCATTAAAGCAATTTATAATTTGCTTGGTAGTTTTTATCATATAGTTATAAAATGTTTTTTATTTTTAATTTCAAAAATTCCTATCATTATAAACAATATTTAATAAATTTCCAATAATTATTCCACGTTTATCACTAAAATCACTAAAATTGATAAAATTTGCGGCGAATTTTTGTGATAAAATATAATTACAATTAACTATAAATAAATAATATAAATAACTATAAATAAAAATTTTTTCCGCTGACGAATTTCAAATAGAATTTCGCGATGCATTTTTGCAAGCATGGCTTCGTCCAACATCTTGATGAGTCCCGCTGCAGTCTCGGTTTTCGCTTATGATTAAGTGATTCACATGGAACATTCATGGACTTTCGGTTCGCGATGCCGCAATTATCCCTCAGTTTCCAACAGCGGATGTATTGCCCGCTGCACCCGACTTTGCGAGCTGAGACGAAATGGTGATTCTCTCATCCGTCGCAGATACCCCCGTTCAAACCGGTGGTCGTCAACGCGAATGTCGCGGGCGTTTCAACGGGGCGAGACGGAACATTTAACCGGGCCGTCGCCACAGAGAGCAGCACTCCGGCTTTCCGGAGCGAGGGTTTTGCGGCGAGGCACCGAACGCTGCTGGACCTGCTTGATAACGACCGGCCGGCCGCGTATCTTGGAGCCTGCAGGCTTTATTATAAACCCCCGACTCCAATGCCGTCCCGCACCCTCCTGCTCACCTTTCCACCTTCTTTGGTCCGCGACAGCGAGACTGCCGCCGTTGCTGCTGCTGCTGCTCTTTCCTACGAGCGAATCGCGCCAGCACGAAATACCAGCTTAATCCCGTTGATAGAAATATACCGCGAGAGTTATGGCCGCTTTCGAAGAATATCTCGCGCGCTCATGAATGTTAGGAGCTGTCGCGTAAGTCATTTAACGTGAGTAGATTCGAAACGCCGAAGATAACGAAAATTGAGGAGTTATGTGCGTTTTGAAGAAATATATATATATATATATTTATGTATACATCTTCAATTATCTGTATCTTTACCTAAAAAACTATATAAATTGTTTTTATAAAAATTCTTACTTTTATTAATTTCGTGCTGTTATTATATTCATGGTAATTATTTTTTTTAGAAAGAACAAAGTTTTCCATTCAATTTTATACTTCAAGTGAAATTCCGTTTTGGAAATGAATTCACAGTTTCGAATTTGTCGAGTAATTTGGAACTTTATAGATTTATTACTTGCACGGATATTTAAATTATGATGATCCTCAAGTTTCTAAGAATCGAATACTGTTACAAAGACATTGTAAAATTTGAGGGAATTTTTAAGCTTATGATCAATTTTTCTAGTTCCTAGTTTAGAATTTTATTGAAATTTTATATTTTTATCAAATTTTAAGTCGAAATAAAGAAATATTAATTTTTTTATTTGACAGGAAAATTTATGATTATATTTAAAAAAAAAAGGAAATTGTTTAAAGAGATATTTGAAATATCATATTTTCATTTATAATTTCATTAATCACAAAATCAGAAAACTGAGATTTCGGAGTCTTGATAGATTTTTATGCCTACTTTAAATAATTTTAAAATACACAAGGCATGAAAATATACCAAAATAAAATTCAGTGAATTCTGTTATTAATCCTTCTCGCGTGACGTAACAATCAAATCAATCATTAAATTCAACGGATTCAATAAAAAATCATCGCGTTGCGGGGAGAAGTTTGTAAAGAGGCAGACGGGGAGGAAACCGCGGGACGAGGAAGGTAATCAGATAGAAAGAATCACTCGCAGAGAGAGTAGAAGCTCTGAGTGGGGAATGTAGTCGCGGAGGAGCAAGGAGAGCGAGGGAAGTGTCGGGGGAGAGAGAAGAGGGAGTTCTGTGTGCGCCTCTCGCGAGAGAGGGACTGTACGATGGTGGGACCTCTTTATCGTGATCCCCGTCCTGCAGCTCAGCTCCTCATTAGCTCGACCGCTCATCAATCACTCGTCCACGACCCACCATCTCGCAAAGTCTCCCTTTCTCTCTCTCACCAGGCCCCCATATCGCAGCCGCAACCTGGCCGTACCCCTCGAGGGCTATCTCGAGACCGCCGATGACCCACGAAGCGAGGGGAGAAGAAAGAGGAGAGCGAACGCGTTTATTTATGCTTTAGGATTCAAGCAATCCTCCAGGAGTAAAGTTGATGAAGACAGAAGAGGCGTCGAGAAAAGGGATTTGATGTGCAGCTAACTTCTAGCAAGTACCACGTGCCAATGAAGTAAAATTGTTTTATTGTATTTGTGTACTTGTTTGAACTATTTGCAATTGAAATTGGAGAAATTAGAAAAGGGCGCCGTATCGTAAATCAGAGAAAAAGGAAGAGGAAGAATTGTCTATATGTGTCGCGCGGCAAACTGAGGTTCTCTTCTTTTCCATCTTGATTAACCCTTTTTTTCTTTCTGCTTCTTCCTCCTCAGAGTATTGAAAGGAGAAGCGCAGAGAAAGAGTTCCAATGTCCCAATATTTGGACCGTCGATCGCGGCGACCTGTCTGTAGTCTGAGATCCGACCGACAACCGGGACCCACTTTGGGTCTTGGGTCCGGGTCTCTCTGCTCGTTCCCCTCATCAGAAGATCGATCGAGATATCCTCTCGCGCATACGGGATGTTTCGTAAGCATCAGTAACGTATTCGATGAATTCGGAGCTGTGAATTTATTTTCACCCAAGACGGAACTTCACTTAAGGCATAAATATAAAAGTTAAAGAATAGGGAACTTTGTCCTTTCTAGGAAAATGATTACTGTAAATATGTATAACGAGGCATAATAATAGCACAAGATTAATCGTGAAACGAAGATAAATAACAATAATTTAGTTTCTTAAGTGAAGATATATAATTTAAGATATGAATAAAGAGATATATAGTCCTAAAAATAGACATAATAATTTGTATAGATTCTAAGGTAAAGATATAATCGAAGATGCTGTTTAATAAAGATACAATATATAAATGAAGATCTGTAGTCATAAAAATAGAAAATTGAATAGATTCTTAGGTGAAAATAAATAAAAAATATATAAATAAAGACATATATACTATAAAAATATAAAATAAATATTGACGAAACGTATTCAATAAAGAGGCACCTTCGTCGCGATAATGCTTGTGAAATTTAAACGAGCGGTTTTACAGGCGCAAAAAGGCTCCTCGCGTTTTCTCAACGATAATGTTGCACGGAAATTATCGCGTCTGGAATTATCATCGGTTTCGCCGTCCCGGGCGAGTCGATGCTCGTGCGATAATGAAGTATCTTCTTGGCGGGAGAGACGCGGTTAATCTTCAGCGACGGCGGCGGCAGCAGCAATGGTGGTGGTGGTGGTGGTGGTGGTGGTGCTCATGTAGCTCGATATTGTTTAACTTGCCTCGTTATTGCGAGATGCACTCTATAGCCATCTCTCCAGGGGTGGAAGATAGCGCGCACCTTCGAACTCTGTCCTTTCCCCGCCCGCCACCCCCTTCAACGTTCGCTCTCTCGTTCCAGCGAGTTGCCGAAGAAGGGGTTGGGGCGCTAGAAGGGAGCTGCATCCAGCTGATAACACCTCCTGGACTGATAACGAGCCGGCCAGGCTCTCGTCCTACCGTACAACCCACCCCCACTCCGCGCCACTCTCCCGCGATCTCGCCGCGCAGTTGCTCTACCTTGGAATCCCCTGTGAGAATTTCTGCCGGAAATTAGCGTGACGAATTTGTGATAATAATTGCAATAGCAGTCCTGGGGACTTATTCTGTCTTATCCTGCAGAATTTATTTTTGTGCCTTCTTATTATACTTTTCCTCTATCTATATCTCTTCTTGTTGTTTTATTTCTGGCATTGAAATTAAGTATACTAGTATTATATTTTTATTATACGATTTATCAAACTGCGTTTTTTGGGGGGGAGGGGGGGGGGAATCTTAGGATCTTAAACTGCGAAGGTTCACGTTGAAATTTAAGTCCCAATACGATTCCTTTTTATTACAAATAGACAGATAAGATTATCTTACTATAAATATTACTCATGAATAATAAAATGTAACTCACACATGCAGAGATCGTTTCAATTCTTCGCAGATTTTTGTAGATCCACCTAATCCTTCAAAGTAGTCCTTCGAAGTACGTTTAATTATATCTAATTAACAAATCATAAAATTTTCACATTAGATAATAATTTAAAATTAGATAACATTTGCATTTTAATATTGAATTATGTCGATGAAAATCGAAAAAATAAGGATGGAAATGCTTAGTACTGATTTATTTGCCTAAATTTCGAGAATTCTGATCACGATGAGTTAAATTCGTCGATTTATCGTTCATTGCGATCCCTTCTCGGGAATCCTCCGGTCAATCCTCCGAAAAGCTCTTTTTTTCCCTTCGCGCCTAATCGGCCGTCAAGCTTATCGTTGCATTGGAGGTTCCATCCTCTCTTCGAGTGAGAGGGGAAGAGGGAGATCGCTCTCGAGAGTGTCTGGACGCCTGTGAGTTGGCCGTCGCGTCGCCGCCGCCGCCGTCGATAAGAGACGCGCCACAAGAGATATCTGGATTCCCGGCGATGCGTTACAATGCATCCGTTGTGCATCCACCTCGTGAGCGAGTGAGATTTCGAATGAACGAGTCGCGAGATGCGGCCGATACGGAAATGCTTTCCGCGAACGCGTCGGTCTGGCTAGGGAACGGGAGGTTCTCCGACCGGGATTCTTCGGGTGGTTCTGCGACTCACCGGAGCCGTTTCTGAAAACGTCCATCAGCCAAGACTCTTGATATTATAACGATATCACATAAAAGGAAAAAGAAAGAAGATTAGATAAATAGATATCGCTATTTATTGAGCGCTCTTATACGATTATATCCTCTCAAGCGCTGAATAAATATCAATAGATCTGTTCGCAAAAGTTAGAGTTTTAGCTTCGAATTCTAATTGAGATGATTTTTGCACTGTTTTAAGATGCGTATTAACGTCATTATTATAATCAATTGGCAATCAATGTGATTTGTGATGTTTCTAGCTTCAGTATTTTATGATTACTGTTTCAATTCTATAATAGCAAATCGAATCGAAACGCGGTGTGCAGTTATTTAGAACTGAGAAATGTATTTGTAAATGTAGATATATATTATTATTCGCCAAGATTTTGGCGAATAAAAAATAGGATTTTTTTCTCTTATTTAATAATGATATATAATACTTTTTTAATAATATTATTGATTAATAATGAATTGTAATAATAATGAATTTGTGAGCGTAACACACAAGCATGCATATGTATATATGTGTGAGAAAGAGAGAGAGAGGAAAAACTAAGTTCTACAGATACCGATTTCCGGTATTGAACTAACAATAAGTGCTGAAGCAAACGTTGAAGCAAAATGGTGTCTGCATCGTAAGGAGCACAAACTTCGCCAAGTGAAAGCGAACTTCTGAGAATTCCAACTATTGAGAATCGGAAAAAATCAATGCTTTTATTAAAAGGAAAGTAGATCGTCTTAATGAAGACGAAGAATAATTGCTAATATTTCTTGAGCGCTCACTGAGAGAAATGATTTTGTTATAGGAATAAACCAAGGGAAAACAATGTAATATTTGTTAAAAAACCCGATCAATTTGTTGAGATTGCAAA
>NW_017259240.1:2259401-2296361 GCF_001594045.1 Atta colombica | reverse complement strand
TATATATATATATATATATATATATAAGTCGTAGACGATTGAAGGATCCCAAATCGTAAGAAATTGACTAATTCAAGTATTCTTCCTACATTTGACTGTGTTTGGTCGATTTCCTACGACTTAAGACTCCACGATCTACGAATTCTATGTAAACGAGTTTAAAGTTTATCCAAAAGATAGGTTAGATTCTATATAATTTGTTTCTGTTACTTATAATTGGTTGGTAACAGCAAACACAACAACAAAATTTGTTGTCATATTTACTGATTATCGGTTAAAGATACTGGTGACTTGCTAAAGTAACAAAATCCTTTCTCTCAGTGCTCTTACTGGAACACATTGCCCTTTCGAAAATCTACATGCTGATGTAGATTATTTGACGATCACTTCCGTAGATACGCAACTGGCAATGCGATAAAGATCGGTAATATAAAATTCAGATACGTCCAATAAAAGATTGATTAAATCTATGATGAATGTCTCAACGATTCCGAAGTAATTTTAGCGCTCAAACTCGCACAATTTAATCCAATTTTACTGATAACGATTATTAACTTGTTCGCAAATTCGATAATTGTTATCAGTGGACAGATGACTCAACCGAAGCTTTAAAATAAATTAATTAAAATAAAATGCTGGTGTGCGCCTCAATTCAAATAAAAAAATAATTGATAAGCAATCGTCGATGTCATTATGTAAATATTTTATTCCTTCTAAAATAATTTAAGCCAATAAATTCGATTATGCTTTAATGTGTTGCAATAATATAAGAATGGATAAAAATCTTACCGACATTACTTACTTTTTTCTCAAATAACTTTGGTAAATAATTTGCGCAATTAGCTGCAATATGAATTCGATAATAAACGTTTTTTACTTCAACGTTTCGTTAATTAAGAAAGTTTGATAATTACCACTATAATTGCATAATAAAATAATTATAATTATTAGCTTTATTTTTTATAGTTTATTATTGTATTATATACTGCTATAATTCAATCATTTTTAGTGTCAACTATACAAGTTTGTTTTATATACATGATGAATCTGATAAATTAAAAAAATTTTTATTATTGCAATAAATATTTAAAATGTTCACTGTATTAAAAAAAAATTTGTATCAAACGTATAGTTCTTTCAGTTTATATTCCGAATAGTTAAATTAAAAAAAGATATTATTTAGAACTAATTGAGTAATATCGATAGAATAATTCAAAAACGCCCTTCCTGATATTTAAGACATTTAAGATTATTCAAGGTCATCAGTACATCCTCCCATTTATCCTATAATTTTGATAATAGATCTTTCCTCTATCTCTAATCTTTTTAAAAAAAAACATAATGAACTTTTCAGACTCATCCTATATAGAACTACAAATATAATTACATTATATTACAGTAGTAGATAATACTCATAATAATCATAACTATTTCACCATACAATTATAGTTACAAATGAACACTTTTCTCTCAAATTGAAAGATCCTCTCCTCAACGTAATTTTTATGACTTTTTAACGAAAATTTTTTTTAATCCAATATGATTCAGGGAAAGAAGATCTCCTCATCTTTTTCCCGGACGTGTCTCACATTATCGTTGAGAACCGATGGAGGAGCTCTGCTCCGATGAATCATCGCTCGACTATTCCTCGGCCGTTCGTGCGCTGTGCATTTTAGATCTCTCGGTCGGGTCGATCAGAATCCTTCTTTTAGCTCTGGCGCTTCGGTGATATGGCCGAGGATATCGGCCGATTTATCGATCTATTTTTACGCCTGCAATGGCAGCCTTGGACCATCGCCATCACTTTTCCGCGTTACGCTTCGCGGCGCGCTGCGCCGTGTCGTGTCGCGTTGCGCCGATACGTCGTGATCGAGTCGCGTATCTGTCTCGCAACCTCGTTTCAACACGAGAATAAATGTGATTGCGCGAGTGCGCGCACGTGGGGAAGAGACGGAAAAGAAAAAGAAAAGCGCCGGACAGCCTTGGTAAAGGCGCGACCGAGATGTATAAATGCCGAGATCCGACACGCCACGTCCACGTTCCGGAGATTCCGATTGCGTGTCGTTAAACAGACGCGGGATACATTCTGAATGGACTTCGTTAAGTTAGTAAGCTCCCGATCCCGCGAAGCCTCGAGATCCCGAGAGTAGAGTCAGACTTCGCCGACAAGTCGCGAGAGCTTTTACATTCCGATATTCAAAGATTTGCATGACACTTCAGTGTGTAACTTAAGCTACATGAGATATAATTTCGAATTCTTGTAGTTGTTTCAAATTAATTGCTTGGTATGTCCTAACTTCGAGAAGTTTTAGATTTTATCTTTAAAAATGCCAGTTTTTGAGAACCGAAACTATCGCAGCGTATCGCAAAATCTTAAAGATTCGCTACAAACATTAAAAATTACCTGGTATGTATTTATCCTCTGCAGAGAAGAATATAATGATGACAACTATAAAAGTGACGTCTACAATATATGAGTTTTATATGTAGAATTACGTATATATGGTTAAATAAACTATTTTATAGTTATTGTAATTATTTATTCAACTATATATTTATATTTATTAATTCTATAAAACTCGTATAGTTGTCGCTTTTGTAATTATCCTTTAAATAGTTGAATTAACTATTTTAAAATTGCAATAATCATAAAATAGTTTATTCGACTATGTACATTAATTCTACGTACTCGTAATTATTAAACTTTTATAATTGTCATCACTATGTATTTCTTTAAATGTATATATGTATTTATACAGAATAAGTGTAAGTTTATTTTATATATCTATTTTATTTAATTAGTTGCAATAATTATAAAAGTTTACTGAACTATGCACGTTAATTCTACCTTGTATACAATAAACTTATATAATGTAATATGTGTTGTAAGTAGCCATTTTTATAGATAATTGCTATTACTGTGTCTTTTCCTCTAAATATAGAAATAAATCTATAAAAAGAGGATAAGAAGAAAATTGAACGACGAATAAGAAAGAGAAAGGATAAATAAAACAAAATTATATTATATAAAAAAATAATATTACACAATTTCACATAAAAGAGAAAAAGAAAAATAGCATCATTCAATGCAGATTTGCTCATTTTTCACCGCCTTAGATCACTCTTGCTCTTCTTTTGTTTTCAAAGCATTGAAGTCTACTGACGTCACTACGCATCATTATATTCTGTATGCATTATGATTTCTACATCTGTAATTAATCTTTCTGTCTACTTGATCTTCACTGAATTCGTTTTACTTAATTAGATTGACGAATTTATCATTTCGATAGTCTAGCTAATTTCCTCAATTTCTGAAAGATTCTGAAGTTGTTTGATAATAATTACAATCTTCGATTGACGTCAACAGGGTATTGACGCGCGTCAGTATGATTCTTACACGGACGAGGATCTTTCCTTGTGCATGAAAAGTTGAACGACACCTCCGTCCAAGAGGTCAGCCCTCAGTCCGCTGCCTTCGGTTCTCCATTAGACTGACGGATGGTCCCCGATTAGGCTTTCACGGATAACGAACGAGCAGCGACCACGAAGAGCTAAAAAAGCGTTACGGAGCTCGGACCTCGAAGAAAAAGGAGGGGCGATAGAGCAGCGGATATAAAGAGCCATCGAAAGGAAATGTTTATTATAGTCCTGCAAATCGTAAATCGCACCGAATGCATGCCTTTGATATATTCGCAATTTGAATGAAATTTCATGTACTTCGACTAATAAAATCACTCGAAATGATTTATCGCGCGATTTTCGAACGTCTTTCGAACGAAGTTCGCTTTCACTAAGGATATTAATATTCCGCGCTATTAATAGTTGAAGCGGAACTAATAGACGAGAATACCTTGGTTTTTTCTTTTTTGTTGACATCCTTCTCCTTCACGTAGTCATTCTTATATGAAAAGAACAGTTTTGCTGAAGTTTTTGAATATGTATTAGTTTATTATTACCACATAAATAGTAAATTAATTTAAGAAAATAATTATATTCATAACTGCAGTCGCATTTACTGAATAAATATTTATTTCATTTATCATTTACATCTTGATATTTTACTGTATTAATATTTGAAAATATCATAATTTATAGTACAATTTCAAATATTAATAATAATAAAATTATTATTATTAAACTAATTATTATTATTAAACTAATATTATAACAATAATAATTATACAAAATAAAGCTCCTAACTATAATTACTTCATCATGCAATTATATTAAAAAATACTACATTATCTAGTAATTAAATTTTTAGATACATTAGATATTTTAAACGTTCAAATGAAATAAAGGAGACCTCATATATACAATACAAACTTCTGAGTAATTATCTTCAATCCTTAAATTTGCGCTCACATATCTGCACTGACTCTCAGTAACCTTATTTTTATTGTATTATATTTATTGTATTATTAGATATTTTAGATTTTGATAATCAAAAATTGTTCTTCCGTAAGATTTTCAATCGATAGCGGTGAGAACAAAGATCCTTTCGAGGATGCAGGACGAAGGACCGCTTCGCGATTATAACGAATAAGCAGTAACGAGCCGATATCTCTCAAGTATCGGAAATAATTACTTTCGCTGTATCGCTTCGCCGGAAAGAAGACGAAAGATCAGAGAAGGGGGAGGAGGGAAGGGGGAGTATAAGTAAGTATAAGTGACTTCGCCACGCGGTCCCCTGATAATACCCAGGGCCACCTTCCAGGGATCAGTATTTATTGTGACGCGATCGAGATAGCGGTCACGGTACGCCCCTGGGATACCTGAGGCCTGCCTCCACTCGCACGAATTATGGTTTTCAATATGACGACAGTTCCGTATCTCCCAGCGAAACCCGTCGCAACCCTTTCCTTCGTCCCCCTTTTCACCCTGCTTCTCTCCTGAGAGAGATACATCTCGCACGTCTCTTCGAGACCGTAAAGTCTCTTAAAAGGCTCCGTGATTTTTCGCAGGAGAGAAACCGCGAATTTAAAGTAACGCCGAATGAAAAATTGACGGATCTTCTGAAATACCTTTGTGCAAAAGATACTGAAAAAATATATGTAACAAAATATGATTCTTTTTTCAAGGATGTATGTCTTCAATGACAGACTCCAATATTTTTAGTAAACTTTGTATCTCAAATTAATATTCTCAGTTACAATAATAAAGAATACTTAATGGATAATTGCATCTATATTTATGTTCCTGAAATTATTATAATATTTGTAAATATAGCCTTTAATTTTATCATAAACCTTCTGTTTTCTTTTAAGGATCTTAGAAATTTCTAAAAATCTTAATTTTTAAATTTTAAATATTAATATATAAAAATAAGATTCAGTAATTTCTTCATATCTATTATATATAGATGTACAAAGTCTAAATATTAATTATATATTATAGAAAATTATTCCAAGAAGTAACAAGAAATATCAATACCGATCACATTTAGTTGAAACGAGAAATTATTCCAGTGATAGAAGTAGACGAGGGATTCATGGGAGTCGGTCGATCGAAAATTTGTGTCGAATTTTCCGGCACTAACGGCACGGAAGAGCAACGACGTCGAACACACAGTAGGGAAATCGTAAACGTAATCGTGCTTTTTCAGGCGCAGCCACTAAACTCCACCTGGCACCTTCGGGAGCCGCTTAAAATATTTTTACAGCGCTCTCTTTCTCTCTCTCTCTCTCTCTCTCTCTCTCTCTCTCTCTTTCGCGTCGCAATATTTCGTGCTTATACAGCCGACGACAATCCTCCGCTTCCCTTGAAATCTATCAAAGCTGTACCACTTGCCCCCACTGTGATATTGAGCTGTAAACTTTAACGTTTCTCTGTAATCTCTGAATTGTCTGCGGAGAATCTGAAGACGCGATGAAGCTATCTTCAACATTTCTTCCGTTAAATTCAAGATTTTTAAAACAGATCGAGAAATATACATGAAAGAGAAAAAAAAGAGAAAAAAAATAGAAAAAAAGACAAAATTTTGTTGAGAAATCTAATATTTTTTTTATTTATTTTGTCTTCTTTTCGTTCTATCTTAATCTTTCAAGTTGTATTACTTTTTAGATCCAAACTAATCATGAAACTCCGAATATTTCTATAATTTTTAAAATTTAGAAACAAAGTCCTAAATTTTATTGATAATTTTCCGCTCTCATTGCAATTTGACATCTTCATTCGTCAGTTTTTTTTCATCTTTGTATACTTAATAATTTTCTAAATTTAATTAATTTTTTTATACAGTCCCTGTACATTCAGTTCTCCATTAATTCTTGAGATGTATTATTTATTTATCCACGGAAAATTCAATTTCGAAATGTTGAACAAATCTTTCTTCTTTTACTTATTCCTGTAATCTTTTTTACTTTCTATTCTTGCCACATATCCTCTCGCTCCATCTCTTTGTTAAATAAACTGCACCTTCCTCCCCCTTCTTTCTCTCTCTCTCTCTCTCTCTCTCTCTCTCTCTCTCTCTCCTTTTCTTTCTGTGCACGAAGTTCTTTCTTTCGTGCGATCTTCGTTCCTTCGGGTCGGTTCAAAGTTTTGCGATAAAATCCACGATAGCGCGTCAGGGGGCGATAGATGAGCAAAAGGGGAGATAGCCTTTGGTGCAGCAACGAGAGGAAGGAGAGAAGAAGAGAGCGCGAGCTTGCGAGAGGTGCAGATAAGCTCGATTATGATCCCCGGTGGTTAAAGTCGAAGTTTTTACGGTAGATAAGCCCGCACGAATGGGTTGCGCGAGATAAAGATGAGTCGCCCACCTTCTCGTCTCCTCCTCTGCCGACATCTCTCGCTCTTGTGTCACGAAGCGCGCCATTTTTCTTAATAAGACCCTTCGACCGTCGCTGCGACCCGCGATACGGCTGTGCAAAATCACATCACTGGAGCCGACTTTATTAAATTAATATTCATAAACATTTCCGAGAGCATTTCTAGCAAAATAGACAGCGCATTGATCTTCTATGCTATACTCTCTAAATCTAAATCAGTGGATAGTCACAATGCCAGTGGCATACTTTGCACAATTCAAACATCTCTAACTAAGAAGATTTGATGGTTTAACAAATAATGTTATTCAGCTGTCAACTTTGCTATTTTAACATAAAAAATTGATTGTCTATATATTACAACTAGATTTGTCGAATCAGTGAAGTTTTCAGTTGTTTTTTTTTTGTGCATTTTGTTTAAACATTTCGGCTCACTTCGAGCCATCCGCCTCATCCGCGAAGTACAGAACAATGATGATGGCTCGAAGTGAGCCGAAACATTCGAATTGAATGTAAGCAATTTAATGAAGATATAAATATATTTTGTAAAATTATTTTGATGATTCAATAAAATTATTTTCGGATCTGTATCTATAGCTAAATTTTTAGTAAACTCATCCTTTCCGTGAAAATATGAACTTATAGAATCGAAGCATTTTATAGAAAATGGTAATCTACTTTTTTTGAAAAATTTATTTTAATGAAATGTTATTATTAAAATTTTTATTTTATTTAAATAATATAAGAAAAGAAGACATAGAAATTGACATTTTACAGAAAATAAATTCACTGCGACGAGGAACTGTATAAGATATCATGAAAATATGCATTGCGAATTGCACGACATCAAAATTTTTAATCCCGAAGCGAAAAGGGGTGAAATACTACACTGTCCTAAATATTTCGTTTCCTCGAAGATCATCGAATTCATTAGGAACTGTGGCGAAATAAAATATTTCCCCTTTTCCTCTCGTATTTCTTCGGAATTGAGCGATTTCGCCTTCGAGCGGAACCAAGGAGGGGGGTAGTTGTCGAGTATTTCCCTCGCAGTTACGATCACGAATGCAAACGTACGTGCCAGTTGCCACAACTGCATACATAATGCAAGGTGCGCTGGAGATATAATTTTTACGACGCGGCAGCAGCAGCTACCCTTTCCTCACCCTCCTCTTCGTACCCTCAAAAATGCCCTATAAGCGGCTGTAAATTGAATAACATCCTGACAGGATTTATGTAACGGCCGCTGAAGCCGGCGGTGGTGGTTTTCATGCAGGGAGGACGGTGACCTCGCGGAAGGGTGCGGAACCACCCTCTTGGTGAATACCCTCTTGTTAACGCCCACTCTCTTCCGCATCTGTGATCTCGGTACGCTTCCTGGTCTGATCGTAAAAAGAATTCCGTAAACGATGAGACGCGAACGGATGGAGTTCTTCTTGTGTTAACCCTTTTATTAATCTCTCTTTAAATCTTTGAATCTAGGAATTTGTAATCTAGGAAGAAGCGTTTGTAGATGACGAAGCATGGTTTCTGATTCTTATCCTAATTGTTATCCGCGCCTATTTAATTTATAACTTTAAGTTATATATAGTTATTACTTTAGGTTAAATGTAATCGATCCGAATTTTTATATTTTTTTTTGGATAGGAGAAAACAGCGTTTAATCGAGAAAAGATGAGTATCAGATGGCTGTTTTAATTAACTCGTTAGTGAACTTAAATATTAGAACAGGGAAAGGACAGTTTTTCTGAAACATCATCTAAAAATTTAGCTAGATACTGATCTGAATTTAATTTTTTTGGATCGTCGAAATATAATCATAAGATTTTCTTGGATTATCAAAATAATAAATAATTATAAATAATTATAAGAAACTCAATAAGCAAAGCTGCTAAAAAGTTTATAGTTTGAGTGTAGCTACATAATTATTTTGACAGTCCAACAAAATTATTTTAGTTTTATAGATCTGTATGTATAGATTTTTATAATTCAGCAAAAACTATTTTCTGTACGTTGTACGTGGAAGAAATTCCAACAACCAAATTATTGCAAACAAATTATTGCATGATAAATCGATGATTATTAATTATTATACAAACACTCTGTAGTTGTTATTTATAGTCTTCCTATTTATAGTCTTCCTATTTTATATAAGATTCTTATATTTAAGATTGTTTTAAATATATATATGTTATAAATATATATATGTTTTAAATATAGTCTTAAGATGTCATGAATATTTCAATCAGAGATCTATATTAACATCTTAAGGCATTGCTCTTAAGACGGTTTTAATGTAAGGATGGACTATGAATACTAATCTATATAATAAATTAGTTCTGTATATTTTTATAATTTTGGATTGTATTATGGATTCTTGTGTAAATTTTTTTTTTATACAGTTTGCTTCTTTTTTGTAATCAAGAAAAATTAGGAAATAAACCATATCATACAAGCACTCTGTAATATGCAGACATATTCGCTGAAATGAGATTTTCGAGACATTCTGTAAAATTTGGCAATTTAATAACGTCCGGCAAATCGCGGACACGAATAAAATGAAGGAAAAGACTAAATGGCGATCAGGTTTCGCATCCATATTCGTGTAAACGCGCAAGAACAGGACAAAGAAGCGGTTGTAAGCCTGTACACACGCGTTCAACCACGTCTTCACGATATAACATCCCCTTCTTCCCCGCAATTTGTTCGATTTATACGAGAATATGTCATTTTTACGATGGAAATTCACTAGCGTGAAACAAGCGCTTGATCACAGTTACTTACGCTCACGCAAGTGATTTCTGATAACAAGCGATATTCTCATTTTTTATATAAATATTTTTCTAATTTTTTATCATCTATGTATTTCCGTTATGCGATCACTTTTTATTCATTTGCGCTACTCTGCTACGAAATTTTATAATTTTCTAATAATATTATCTAAAGCCTTGACCAAAAATATAAAGTAAATTGACGTAAACGTTTTACATCTAACAAGAAAATAAATTAAAAACAATTTTATTGTAAAATAATATTTATTTTTATAATGTTTTTAATATTTGTTAGTTTTCTCTTAGATTCTATTATCACCTTTTCCAAGAAAATGTAATAAATTAGGAGCTACTTTATGCTTATGTCAATGTAATATTCATATTTATATTAATTACTAATATTACATGCAAATATACTTAATATTTACGTAATATTTATATGCAGTTAATGATTTTAATTGAATTTTTTATCGTCTTTCACTAACGGAAAAAACAAGGAAATTTATTCCCCTTGGCTTTACCTATTATTCTTGAAGAATTCCATAATCCTTTTAACGACAGATCTACGCATTTACGTCATATCCTTAACTCTCTATGACAGTAAATTGCTCTTTTTTATATCCTCTTTTGTGCTCCATCGAGAAGAGTCGCTTCGTCTCTTTCCCTGCTTTCTCTCTTTTCCCCGTCTCTCTTTCACTCCACGTGTCCGGCTGGTTTATGTTCCAGCCAAGTCCGTGCTTCATGTACTTACGACATTGTGATCTCTCCTCGAGAGGTAAGAGGGGGTGGAAGGGTCACGCGCGTAAATGCGCTCTCGCGAGGCGCCTGGTTACACTGAGATATAACAGCGGCGCTTAACCGCGATCCTAACGTCGGGCCAACAACGGCGACGACGTGCATCGTTGTGACCTGCGCAAGATTGCCGCACTGGACACGCTCGTAAATAACCGCCCTCCGTCACCCCGCCGACCCTCCAGGCCTTTAACACCCCATTACGCCATTCGCGACTGAGAGACGAGGCTCCGAGGAAGGCAGTGTTCTCCTCCTCTCGAAGCGTCCATAAGTCTTGAATCTCATGGAGGGACAGGAGGATATAACGTGCCGACGAATTGTGTTTCAAAAGAGCGAACAGGTGCTAAAAGTTATCTCTTCAGAGATATTTATATTTAAAAAATCCTCTTTAATATTTTTTTATTTTTTAAATTTTATTTTTAAAATATTCCTCAATTAATTTTACTTTCATCTATTATTTTATAGATATCCTTCAATAATTTTTTAATAATCGAGGCGGAATACTTATTATGAAATATTACAATTTACTGAATTGTATTTCGACAGGGCTTGTTTTTTATATGTTATTATATAACTTTATTATATAACTTTATTATATAACTTTTTTTAATATCAATTTTTTTTGTTTATGAAATATTCTTTGATTAATTTTACTCTTATCTGTTATTTCGTAATATTATTACTCTTTTATGATTAATTTTTCAATAAATTTTTATTGTCTTGTTTGAGACTACGTCTCAAAAGAATGAACAGGTGTTAAAAGTTTGTTCTTCAAAAATATTTATATTTTAAAAATCTTTCTCTTGATTAGATTTTTTCATCAAATTTTATTTTTAAAATATTCTCTTCGATCGACTTTGCTCTATAATTCAGTTAATATTATTTTTTAATTAATTTTCAATAAATTTTATTAAATTTTTTAAACTACATAACTAATTTTTCAAAAAGAAAAAGATACAATTATTTATTTTTCAAAAGAATTATTCTTTTATACTTTAGTTTCTTCTAATTTTTTATATTTCTTCTTCTAATCCTTCTTTCTTCTAATCCTAAAGGAGTTAATATGTTCAGAACACATTATTGCTATTTTAATTATCTTCAATTTAACTATGTACTTCCATGATATTTACTGCTGTTATTATTTGATACATTAATTTCCCTAATTATCATTTATTCGATTCATGTTCACTGTCATCTTTTCTAAATTCATCTTTAATCAATTCAGCTTTAAATTGATTTTTCCAATTCAGTTTTGTGTATGACACATAATTTTTCTTTTTTTCTTCAATAATAATTAATTAGCCATACAGGGTGATCTTGATCAGGAACACAAGGAAGTTCTCCTTCTCTTTTAAAACGTTCTATGTACCGGCGAATAATCTCTCACAGTTCATTCGCTGAACGGAAATATGAGATACAAAAGTCATCGCAGAGATCAACAAGCGTTCCATTCGGTGTTTGCGCATCTTGTGAATGTGGCTTAAAAATATTGAGACGTGACCAGGGCTTGTTGCCACGAGGAGGAGGCAATGTCACATCGGGCAATTATCGCTCGGCGGGAGCTCCCGACGTGCATACATTAAGGCCTTCACTCCCTACCCTCCATCCCCTTCGTTGCCGCTCTTCTTGAGCTGGCGGAGAGTGGACGACAACGAACGGTGAAACGACACCCGAGATTTCGTATCTCTTCGGGACGGGACACTTCTCGCCTGGTCTCCTCTCCGGCCGACGTTTTAAGATCGATATCTGTTCGCGCCGCGCGACTCGCTTGAATGAATAATTATCAATGGATGGCGGGGCCACTGTGTCTCGCCCTTCCCCCCCGATCATCCCCTTCGCTCCCGTAGAACACCGTTCGCCATCAGTTTTTTCTTCATCCTATCAGTCCGAGGTTGTTCGCTGTTCGATGGTCGGCTGTTCTCATGTCGATAATCCGCCATTGAAACTCTCGATGTTGTTTCAATTTCCATTGGATTCTAATTATTCTATCTGCGAGGGATATTAATCGAGCCACCTTTATGAAAATAATTGAATGTGTTACAGATTTGATTACTGTAATCTAAGAATGATCTAATAATAAGGATAATTGAATGATAGTATACTTTAAAAAATAGTGTGGATTTAACACCATGTGATCTTTACATAAGCTGTGTTGGTGTTAATATTCACATGAATTTTAAATCCACACCATGATGTTGATATAGTGTGCCTTTCAACAAGGGGATGACATGGATTATTACAACCTTGTTGTTTGTTAAAAGGTAAATAAATACCAAGGATTACAAAGTAAATCTGTATTTATCATACATTTCAATAGAATTTACTTTATCGACGAGTATTTTTTCTCTTAGCGCTGACAAAATATACTTTACTACGCGATAAAAGATACAAGTGTGTATAAAGTCTTGAGAGTTGTTTGTAATCTTGAGAATAGTATGATTTACTTTTATTGTAAGTTATAATTATTTGAATGGATTTACTATAACTGTAATGTATTTTTTACCTTTGGTATTTTTTTATTTTCAAGCAAGTGGATAAAGTTTGTCACAAAAATAGCCAGAATATTTTTACTACACTTGTAAAACCATTTTATTTGTATCAGTACCATTATAAATTTAAAACCTATGGTTGAATTTAAAACCTATGATTGATCCACATCATGTTAGTGTTAATATTAATACCAACAAGATGAGAATTTTATCGATACATTAGACATCGTTAAATTCACGCTGATATTTTTTTATAGTGTATTATTAACACGTGACAAAGTTTGGAGAAATGGCAGATCTGACCGGCGATGTCAATGCTGCTACTTCTTAATGAATGCCCGAATATCTTCAGGTTTAATCGTCGACACGCATAAACTATATCCCGCGTCTGCATATTTAACGTGCGTGCACACGTGCGTGAACACACCGCTCGTGCGGCGAGCATCGAAATTCCGATCCAGTCGATTCGCTCGTTTTTGCATGACTTCGCGATTTCCGCCGCAGCGTTAATAAGTATCCGGAATTAGGCTGCTTCGATGTAATATAATGAGTCTCAAGATAAAAGTAAACAACAAGTGAATTCAATTAGAGTAGCGATCTAATTGTAAATAAGCAGTTAAAAAAATAGAAAATATAAATCATTCTGTAAGATAATCTTTAATTGATTTTACGATAATTAAATTTTATTTCAATTGATATTTAGAAAACATTTTTATATCAAAGGACGTTTCTATCTTGATCCATTAACAAGAATATGTCATTTTTATCGCAGAAATTTATCAAAAACAAGCTGATCAGAAAATGAAACAAAATGACGAGAAAAAACAAATTAGGAATATTTATTTTATTAAAAAAATTAGGAACATTTTTTTCTGTAAATTCTTTTCAATTTTTCATATATAGTTCATTTTCTAAATTTTGCACTGTTCGATTTAATTTATTTAAAAAGTTAGAAAGCCTATAAGAATTCAATTATTATTTTTATAATAATTAATAAATTGGATCGTATTTCAAATGTCTCGAATTTATTAAACGTAGAACAATAACAATACTGTTGCAAAGTTAAAATCCATAAAATTTCATCAATGATCAAAAAGAATCAAATTGTTTAAAAAAAATGAAGTCATTGAAAATATCTGTTACTTAAAAATTCATTAAAATTAATTACAAACTTAAAAGATATGTATGAATTTAGACCGACGAGAAATAATTTAAATTTTGATTAGAAAAAACTAATAGCATAACTGAAATTATAGAAATAATGAAATTCAAGTTAATGATTAAAATAGAAAAGTATAGAAAAAATTAATTAATTAATTAAGAAACTTACTTGAACAAACAAAAGATTGAATTTTTAACGAGAGATGGTGGCTTACTTAGGCTTTGAATTCTAGTTTACTACTGTTTCTAGTTTATGATCTGAAAATGTCATCTAAACGTAATAAATTTCGCTCGTTTTTAACAGAAATCTTATTCCTTCTTAAAAAGTATCTTGTTTTAATAATCAAAACTGCAACAATACACGTCTTCACAGATGATATTGCCTCGTCATCACTGAACACGTTAGATTCCCTCAATCTTCGCGCAGTTTCGAGACTCCTTCGCCTTAGATCTCGACGCTAATCTCGGTTCTCCGGATAAACACGTTCCAACAAGACAATTCTATCAGCCACCCACCCACGCGAACCATTAAAGTGTAAGTAATATCTGCACGTGAAGATCAGCATTCTTCAAATTTTCAATTAGTCTTATGAATTATTTGTGCAAAGCAATCTTCTCTCCCCCTCCTCTTCCCTCTCCTGCCTTCTTCTTTCTCTGATGATTCCCTGCATACTAATTGTCTATCAGTAAAAAATAAAGTAAAAAATACATGACAGTATCATGTGCCTTTTATACTTTCATAGACAATTAGAATGGCGACCGAGAGGAGAGCGGATCTGGATCAGGTCGCTCGGTCCTTCGCCGAATCCACGGACGGGCCGACGCGGGGGAGAGAATAAATCGGTGGAAGGGACGACCAGGACTCGCCTCTCGTCTAGCTTTAGATCTAATCTCGCGTTCCCGCGCGCTGCGTGCCTAATTAAAGATCTATATCTCCTCGATATTATTGCCACCCCCTTCCCACACTTCCCCCTCTCGCATTCTCCTCCGCCTCCGCTCTTCCCCTCTCCCCCGCGCGTCGCATAGCAGGTTATTAAATTCTCTTATCTCGTGAGATCTGGACCGGCCGGTCCTGCCCGGCCCTATCTGATCCGGTCGATCTCCCGGTCTCGTTACCTTTCGGCCCTACGCCTCGTTCTCTCGTTCCCGCTCGATCGGCCGGTCGGTGCGCCGCGTTGATCGTTGGATCGACACTTTCGACATTTCGAGGGATGACGAATGGACACGGGGATGTTCTGCCGAACGGCGGGCGACCGTCGTATCTGATATGCGGAAACGACGAGTCCGATTGATTTTCCAAAAAACCGGAAGAAGAAAAGGAGCGTTTATACTGATGGTAAACTGTTAACTTATGTCGTAACCGGTAAATTCAATACAATGAGATTTATGCAGATTTACGTGCTGCCACTTATTGTAAAAGTTACACTTACTGAGAAAAATGTCTTGTCGAAAATGAATCAGAAACGAATCAGAATTTTCTAGTTAAATCTATTAGAATTCCGATTGAAATTCCAATTGAAAATCAGAATTCTGATTGATATAATTAGAATCTTCTGGTTCGTTCGTTTTCAGACATTTGTCTCAGTATAAATTTATGTTAACTTTATGACATACAAGTTACATACATCTGGTAAGTCATTGTGAATGAAAACATTAAAATTTTGTTAAACTTTACTGATTACAGCATAAGTTATTGTAATAGTTTACAACCAGTATAAATGCTCCAAAAGATTGTCAGGCGGTCCTCGGACTCCGTTAATCTGGCAACACTCATATCTATTTACATCTACTCGTTAATCCTTAAATAATACAAAATCGCGATTGTTACAGAGTGACTGAAGCTTCCTTCTCCTGAGAAGACTAAACACTCGATTGTTAGATTCAATTTTTATCATCGTACTGTAACCTTTTAAACGAGTTGAAAGTCCAGGGGAGAGAAAAAGAAGAAGAAAAAGTAGTCCAGACGCCTACTTAAGGATTAAGCATCTTGAAAGCGATGTGCGATCCGATCCGATTTTATTCCCTCTTTTTTGCGTCTGACTGATAATTTCTATTTCACTTATTTTATTTATTACTGATCCAATGGTCTTCAATACATTGAGACAATGTCTGGTTGAAGTAATTGAAAAATAGATGACAAAATTTTCAAATTAAATCTGCTTTCTAATTGAAATAATTGGAATTTTGATTGATATAATCAGAATCTTTTGGTTCGTCTATTTTTAACCAGATATTTTTCTTATGTAAGTATGTAATTTAATTATTTTTATTGTTGCCTTAAATTATTTTGCCAAATATGCGGACTGATTATTTTATATATTTGTAAATCATTAGTTTTTTTTACTTAAGTTTATTATTTTAGATACAGAAAAATGAGATTCTCTTAATTCTTAGAGGAGTAAAAAATTACTCCTTAATCCTAATAAATATTTGTCCAATAAACTGGGATAATTTTTTTAATTATCTAGTGGAAAATTGTTAATAGAAATGTTTTTTACAATCTTACTTATTTTAAGTTACATAATCTTATTTTTCGAATATTTCGATTTTTAGAATAATAAAAAATCATTTAATTATGTTGACTTTAATCCTCCCAATCTAGAACTTATTATTTGGTGCAAGCTTTTTTGTTCTCAAACTCCTTTCTCATTTTTGTTTCAATTTAAATCTTTATTAAATAAAAACTTCAATATTTGAATTGAACTTTGATAATGTAGATAACAGAGATCTCGAAAAATAAGCCTGAATTTTTCCACATTTTTGAAAACCTAGAATCTTACAAAAAAAAACTTGAGTTGGATAAAAACGGACCCTCTAGACGGAGAAGTAAAAATATGATTATTAGAAATAGGAAGTTAAGCAAAGATATATTAATTTAAGGTACACTGAACCCACAAAGTTAAAAAACTTATCAATTATGAAAATTTCGGAACAAATACCAATTAGGGATAATTTCCTATGACTATTATTTGATTAAACTGCTAAATTGCTCTTCATCCCTTGAAAAAGAACCTTCCAGAAGAATCTTTTTCCGTTCAGAATTATACAAACGCAACAAAAGCGATGGCTTATAAATCGCCGAAGCTTTCTCCGCTACCAATTTGCGAGATGGCGCGGCGACGTTACTCTTCGCCACCCCTATCGACAATCGGCCGTTCCCTCTGCTTTTTCTCTCTCTCTCCTCTCTCTCTTCCTTCACCTTCTTCGTTACCGGGTTTTAACGTGGAACAGAAAAAAATCGCCGGCCCGCAGCGCAGCGGAGGAAACCGAGACGGTGACAGATGGAGTGCGACGATAACGTCTCTCGAAGGTCCTGTTCGCGGGCGAAACGACCTGCGCGGATCCTGTTCCTGTCGCGAGATAAACGAAACAGCTGCGTCTCGGCGCCGATCAAAGATCTCTACTTCATCCTCCTCCTCCTCCTCCTCCGCCTCCTCCTTCTCTTCCTCTTCTTCACCGAGCTCTGCCCCAGGGCGCTTTCGACGTCCGGGGCGCGCGATCGCGCGCGCGGAAATAAATGAGGGGAAATGCACAACGTGCGTGATAACGATACATGAACGCGAACACAGCCTTCTCCGACTCCCGATGATCTCATTCCGATAGTAAGCCACGAGGGGATGACTCCATTCATCTAAAATCTTTCAATTAAAAGAGGTTCGTTCGAATCTGAATAATTTCAAGAAGAATTTCTAGATATATTTTAACATTGGTACAATCAATATGGAATATCAATTTGGAATTAACACCCGTAATGTTCAGAAATTGCGACTTTGTCCATCTACGACGCTTCGCTTTTTCAGACGAAATCAAAATGTGGCGTTTTTGCACTGAGAAAAAAAAGTTTTAGCATTTATGACTATAAGTAATTACATTTTATCATAATTTTCTAATATAATAATAATTATGTGTATATTTCTATAAACAAATATACTTGGCACCGAAAATAATGATATATTATAGTTATTATTACCACAAAAATGATTGCAATTATTATAATTTAACTATCATTTATTCTATCTATTTATCTATCAAATACAAAATGGAACAATAATTATGATAACTATCATGATATAAGATACGGTTAACCTAAAAAATGATTGTAAATTAATATTTAATAGTTAATTTAATTTATAGTTATATTATAAATTTATATTGGCATTATCCTTATAATTATATTAATTATAAGTAAATAATTGGAGCTTTCTCGAAAAGATAAAATAATAATTTAATTGTAATTTATAATAATATTGCTATCATTTTTGCTACAGATTTTCTAATCTTTAATTCCGACATTTTTGAAACTTTGACTCCGAAAATTCGTTAAACCTTAGCTTCGGTTTCTGGAGAATCGAGAAACTCAGGGATATGACACAATTCGCTATTCAGGAATCAAGGTATTGTAAGTATCAGAAATTTAGACGTTCGGGAATTCACGGACGTGGCTGAAACAATCGGTGATGAGTAGACAATTGAAGGGAATTTATACCGAGAATATCGATAAATGGCTTGGTCTTTGAGTGAAATCACATTCCTGGAGTGGTTTGAGATATGGAAGGCGCCTCAAAATTAGAGAGAAGGAGAGACAGAGAGATAGAGAGGATCCAAGGCTCTAATCCTAGAGCCTAATCGTCTCTTTGCGATCGGATCCAGGAGATTAGTGTTCATATTACAAGACCGATCGCGTAAGAGAAGAGAAAAAAAAAAAAAATCTCAAGAGGAGCATGCAGAGTAAAGAAGGATATTGCTCGATGGATAGTATTCATGATGGGCAAACAAATTAGAGAGATAGAGATGATGGCAGAAAGGGGGAGGAGTGTTCGACGGACTGGATACATTATAGTGTATTTCGGAGAAGATAAAGACAATGTCCGCGTAGTCACGATATAGTCATACGATTAGCATATCGACAACGCTTCGAAGTCTTCGAAATTGATGACTAGAAGATAATTGTTTGTTTAAGATAGAATTGCTCAAAATAGATGAAAGAAATTTAAATATACTTTGTAATTATACAGGTCAAATTATCATGCAATTTTTGTTAGCTTAAACTAAATATATAAGACTAAATATATAAGAAAAATGAAAACTGAAAATTCTATGTATTAGAGAATTTCAAACTTGACTACATTAATGCTTATATTGATATTCTTTAAAATAAATATATAAAAATGATTTTCAAACATTATCTTCTCTCTTTTTGCAATTAAAAACATTGAAATTTGAATAGACTTTGGCTTCTATTATAGTTAAGCAATTTTAATTTGACTAATCACAGTTACAGTTTAATTAATCAAACTGTCATAGAAGATAATTATAATATATTGCGCGAATCGTAGTTATCTCAATATTTTAATTGTACCTAATGAGAGAAAAGCCGTCGCTCCCAATATATCTTTATTTATTAAATGTTTAATAACAATTACACGATGTATGTGTTCCGCGGATCGTAACAGGCTGATCATGATTAAGTGATAAAGGTGGAAAGTCGAAACGACGACGTTATCAGCGCGGGATATCGAACTTATCGTCGTCCTTTAGGATAATTACTATGATCGTTGTCCCTACGACCGAGTAGATGGGGGAGGAAGAGGAGGAGGCGTGAACACTAAGCATATGAAGGCGGAGGTGGCGACGAAGCAGGCTCGTCCCGTCCGGCGCATGAATAATGCGCTCCACGACGTGATCCGAGCTTCCCAGAAGAGACGGCTGGCGACCATCGGTGGACGGATACACCTCGGTTACCTCGAGTACCGATCCGAAGTATCGATCCGAAGTATCGACACAATAAAGCTGTTACGTATCTGACTCGTGAGAGACTGTGACTTGGAGACTATTGGTTGAGAGTTTATAGCGCCCGCCTACTGAAAATATTTATATTGTAGATTCCCGCAGCGAATCGTGAAATATAAGAATCTTAATTTATGTGCACGGAAAGAACAATTTTATTGAATTATTTCAAAATTTAGTTGGACTCAGATCTGAGAATAATTTTGATAATAAGTAAGATAAAAAAAACTGAACTCAAGCTGGTTGCTAGAATATCAAAATTTTCTGCAGCATTATACATTATACTTGAATTTCCCATATAATTATCCCGAAATTTCATGTAACTGCTAGATTGTGAGCAATTATTGAACAGTTGTATTAATTCTATCTTATAATAACTGAAAAGTAAAATTATACTTAGGATCTCAATCTAAACGTAACTTTGCCTGCCGATATTGCACACAAAAGATTATTGCGTAAAATTTAAATCTATTTAGTGAACAAAAATACGACAATAAATGGACTATACAATTATTATTTTAACTAATAATAATTTATTAATACTAAAGTAATTGGACAAGCGTCTATACAAATTCCACGTATTTTTATACAGAAAACTTTAGCTATTGAATGAAACTCTTCACGTTTTTGTTCCATTTTCTATATATATGTGTGCAGTATTGTTATATAATTAGACGGGGTGTTTAAGAAAACTATATTTCTGCCAGGATTGTTTTGATGATTTAATAAAATTATTTTCAGATCTGTATCGAGCTAAATTTTTAAATACTTCAGCAAAATTTCTTTCCATGCAAAGTTAAATACCAGAATTGTTAGAATACATATATCAGAATGGTGCAAAAATTATTCCGATTTTCTAAGCATTGAATTATGAAAATCTTACGGAATATCAACTATAATAAAATCTGCAGTTCTGTAGATTCCTACAGAACTATTGAATACAAAAATATTCGAGTATTATCCAGTTTTGATATCAGGATTATCACCATTTTTTTTTAGAATATCGCTCGATTTAATTTCTTATGCGTGTACTTGAAGCTGGAAAGGAATAGAATATGACTTCAAGATAACCGAGGTCTGTTTTTCTCAAGTCTTCGTTGTTTCTCATTTACGCCGTCTCGTTAAAAATACCTCGCAACGATACACGATCGATTGCCATTCCGCTCGTAATTAAAGTCCGCGACTGCACCGCGCGTTCGATCCGATATTCCACGAAGGACGGACACGTCGATCTCTTGATCGGCCGCGGAGGAGAGGAGGCCTCCTTCTCAATGCCTCTCCTCCGGAAGCTCAACACGGGGAGCTCCCTCCGCCGCCTTCCCCGTAGGTTTGCAAGTTGAGCTCTCACTTAGCGGCCACGGTGTCACGATCGGGGACCGGGTGCATTAGCATATCTCTACGATGCAGCGTGTAAGAGGGTGCGAACGGCGGGGTGGCGCGACGAAGGAAGAAGAGAGACAAAACGAATGGACGTAGAACGAGCGTTATATGGGAAGCGATCGAGCGAACCTCACTGAGAGAAATGATTTTGTTATAGGAACAAATCAAGGCAAAACAAATATGATATTTGTTAAAAAACCGATTTGTTACGATTGCAAATTAATTCATCAATGTAACAAATAATCGACAATCGCTATATATATAATAATAATCGCTAGCAAATAAAAGGCTCATATATATATATATATATAAAAGTAGACGATTGTAAAGGATCCCAAATCATAAGAAATTGACCAATTCTAGTCAAGTATTCTTCCTACATTTGACTGTGCTCGGTTTCCTACTTAAAACTCCACGATCATCTACGAATTCTATATAAACGAGCCTAAAGTCTATCCAAAAGATAGGTTAGATTCTATATAATTTGCTACTGTTACTAATAATTGGTTGGTATAGCAGCAAACACAACAACAAAATTTCATATTCATTCACATATTTACCGATCATCAGTTAAAGATATTGATGGCTTGCTAAATTAACAAAATCCTTTCTCTTAATGCTCGTGGGTCGTGAAAAGACGCACGATCCGTAATGCGAATCGGTGGGGAATTCCTCCGAGGGCAGAAGGTGGAGGAGGAAGAGAAGGTGCAGAGACGAGGAAAGGGCGGAGGGAACAGAAGACTCACTCAGCCAGGCCCCGCTGCCTGTTACCTGTACGTCGCGTGTTTGCCTACCCGCGTCACGATCAGGATCCTATTTGCATAGCGCCGATGAAGCTGCTACCGTCCTGCGCCGTTTGCGAGTCCTCCTCCTCCTCCCAGAGGACTCGCGTCGGTGGTGTATGTGGATGTACACCGGGTGTTGTGCGAGTCGTGGACTCTCTTCCAGGATTGGATGTGTTGGGAGAATTTTTAGGAGCCGAGAACATTCCTGAGTATCGTAAAATAGAGTAACTTTTGTCCAAATTTGGGGTAACTTTGACTCAAAGAATGTATTAAAGAACTAATTACCTTGGAAAATTGAATCTCTATAAAAGGAATTAGTTTTTTTATAATGTAGCTTATAATGTGACAAATAAAAGAGATTCGGATTCAAGTTTCGGCCGAGGTAATATTTTTCGCAATAAATTTATTAACAGTTTCAACATATTAATATCTTTATAATATGATGCTTGATGATAGCATCAAATTATTAAAATTACTTGTCAATTTAATTCGCGATTACTAGAATGATATTAATTGCGAGTGATATTTATAGTCTGAAAAAACAATTCGGCACGCAGCTCGAAAAGATTATAATATGCTATATATGCAAGTACATATATATAGTGTATATTAGTAATTCAAGATTGAATTATTTAAAGAAATGAAAATCCAGCTTCGACCGTAATAGGCATTTAAAATTTTTAATATTGATTATGTTTCTTACATATGCGGTCTAAAATAAAGATTCCTAATACAAATAAGACTCAATAATGAATAATTGTTGAGTTTATGTTGTATTAAAAGTATAAAACTTGTGCTCACAGAGTATATTGAGCCTTTTGTCTAAGCTTCTTTTTGTTCACTATATTATAAGCTTGTATGCAACTAACTCATTTTAATGGAATCTAATTTTCCATATATATCCTAATTAGCTGGGTTCTTTTGATCCAGACAACATTTATGTCGAAATCGAGGCATAAAACTTTTTAAAAATATCTTAATCTTCAACTGCAATCATAAAAATTCCACCTAAGTTCTAAAATGTCTTATTTGAAATAAATAGAATTTAAAAACTTTTCCCTCAGTGATTGATAGAGGAAGGTTTAAAGTTTTTTTACTTACGATTTAAATCTTATGTATCACTCATTCAAATCGTATATTCTTTTATGTTTTTCTTTGAGTCCAAATGACCCGTTGATGCAATCAAGAGTTAAAGACATTTTAAGACACTTATGTCCTAATTTGAATCTTAAAATTAAGAATAATTTTGGATCTCAAAGTCTGTTTATCCTGATTGGACCAAAGTTATTTTATTTTACGATATATTCTTACATGACGCAAAGAAAACGAGAAGAATCTTTTGCAGAATTGTTATGTTGACTGAGAGATCTCAATAAAGAAATGAATTCGACATTTGGATGCACTTAGGATTGATCAGGAAAGTGGCGCCTGGCTTTTCGAAATTTCCGTTTATTAACACCTGAACGGGCAACACCGAGGTCGATGTTGGCCGTGACTGAAGCAGCGAGGAAGGAAGGAAGGAAGGAAGGAAAGGTTTGGAGCGCGGTATAATAAATGCTCCGCAAACCTACTTATTACTCTAACGAGCGGACGCTTTTGCATCGCGCGGCTTCGCGGCACGCGTGCCTTCGGTCACGGAACACTCGATGATTTACCGACGCATCACGTGCACTTGTGCGACTCCTCAAGAGGTTCAAGAGTACGTCTGGTCTATGCGTATCTCTGATTGTTTTATCGATTTGCTTCGTTAAATTAAATCGCTTGTTCCTCGATCCTCAGACATGATTTAATAATTTAATCTCCTCGTTATAAGATGCGAAGAGAATGTCCTATACTTCTGCAATGTCGAGAGATTCTTTCTTGATTGCTCTAGTTTGTTGTTGGCGAATTATCAAGTCTCTGAGAGAAAACACAGGCTTTTGCGTACATAACGCATGAGAGAATCAATCAATCCTTTATTTTCATCCCCCACTTTGCGTTAGGCAAAATTCTGTGCTGCATTTTTTATATGCGCATTTTTATATGCGACCAACAATCTTCCTATATTGAAGAGGACTTAAACCGAGAGTCAAAATGTATACGCTATAATTTGATTTATTTGTTTGATTAATTGTCTCGATCAGATATTGATTTTCATCAACTCTGTTTTTAATTCTAAAAGGAATTTTATTTCTTTCTTGGTCAAAAAATTAATGTTTTCAAAGATTTGTGACTCAAAAAATTTTTAAGTTCTGAGGTTTGAAGATCTCTCCTACAATTCCTCTACGTGATTCAAAAGTGCATGATTTGAATTAACTTGCAATTACAAAACTAGTTAGATTCTGCTTGAAATCGACCCATTGGTTTGTAAAACTACAAACTAATGAATCAAATTCTAAATCGTAAGGTTCATAATTTGTTCTCGTAAAATTTGTAAGAACATAACACTGATATGTATATATTGATATGCAATAATTTTTTGCATAAATATCTACGATCTATTTCTCGTATGTTAATTTTAAAGAAAGTTTAAATGTTAATTTTAAGAAAAGTCTTAAAAATCTTTTCTTCTTAAAAAACAATGAAGGAAATAAATCAGTAAATCAGCATTCAACAATTTTTACTTTTCCATTTGCAAGGAAAATTAATTGCATTAATTTTTCCTGAGCAAGCAAGAAGCTATCTGTAAAGATATTGCATAAAGCACTTGTAAATTCTTATAAATCTTACAAGCCTTACAATTCTGCTTAGAAACTCATAAGGATCTGAAGTAATAAGATATCTAAGCAACTTATCGTTGCGTGACGCATCAATCGTGTCGGAGCACCGGTAAATCGGCCGGAATTTGAAGCTCATTAACGGGCACAGAGTATATATATCGGAAGGACATGGTAGAATGGCGGGATCGAAAGTACGAGCTTCCGGCTCCGTTCTTCAGCGCGACACCGGAGTCGCTGCGATTGCTCGCTTCTTGCATAAAGCGGGGGCCGAAGGTGTACACGGGCGAGGCGGTATCGGTTCCGAGAAAGGCTTATCAGGCCGCGGATATGTTAATGGCGGCCGTGTTGCCTCCCTCCCCCGATCCCCTCCTCGCCACCTCTCCGAGATATATTGCACCCCAACCGTCGCACGACGGAGGTGGTTGGACGCTCGTAAAGGTGGTAGTCGTAAGTGCAGCTGAGGCGAGCAGCCCTCTTTTCACGATCGGCAACGTATGCATGCACATGCAATTAAGACAGCACATGCTCCGAGTCCATGACAGGAGTCAATGAAGATTAAGTTTTCACTTGATCAAGATTAGAAGATTAAAACAATATACTATATTAGAATTTTAATTTTTTTTTACAAAAAAAAATGGAATGGACGAATTTATTAAAATATCTAAAGTTTAGCTATATATAGACCTGAAAATAATTTTATCAGACTATCAAAGTAATTATGTAAAACGCTTAGAAGTTGATAACAATGGGTGGCCTAGAGCAATGTTTAAACAATTGACATTCTTATTTAAAAAATTCAATCAATATGAAAACAATTATAAGTCAATTTCAAGATCTGTAGAATACATTCAAATAGTTTTTGATTGAAATTTCGTTACAGTTTTTGTAAAAAAAATTGTACTTTTTAAAAAATTCAATATTAAAAGTTAAAAATTTACAGAATTGTTGTTCAGATATGATACTTTGAAAAAATAATTAGTTTGTAGTTGGTTTTGGATAAAGAGTATTATTTTGCATATTGAATGTAGATTATTTTGGCCATTTTGGGAATTGAAAAAAACAGAGATTTTTTTATAAACGTTATATTTTTCTACAAAATAAAAGAAAATTAAATTTCAGAAAGTTAAAATACTTATGTGGATTACATCCACAATATGTCAACAAAGGGTTAATATTCTAACAATTAGCATCGCGCATTTCTAATTATCGTATACCTAATTATTATCCTACTATCTATTATCCTAATAATATCCTATCCTACACAAAAATCTTAAATAGAATTTCCGAATTGCGAAATGAATCTTTAAATTTTCTTTCTATTTTTCCGCATTTAGAGATTGCATTTTAAGATATCATTCGAAACGTTGCGCTTCTAGTTTGTGATCTTTATGATTAAGAATTTTCTTCGAGATCTTAGATAAAATCTTAAACTTCTTTTGAATTCTTTAAAATTTAACATATTTGTGAATATTTGCGTATTCTCTTCTGAAGGACGTAGAAGATTTTTCGGAACCTAAAATTTGGGCTGTTTCAACCTTTTAAATCCATGGTACGATACCATTGTACTCTTGAATTTTCAGACATGGTAGGCTTATCGAACGCCCAGAGATCCTTGGATCTCGGAGCCGATCGCGAGTCCAATCCACAGTCGGAGATCATCTCGAAATCTCCCGCTCGATAATAGAACCCCAGAGGAGAGGGGAAGAAAAGGAAACCAACCGTGCGAGATAAGAGGACTTATCTGCAACCTCCATCGTACACACCTCTCGCTTCAATCATATAAGATAGAGAGATCTATCCGCGGCCTTCTCTCTACCGTACACCTCGCCTGTCCAATCGTACATCTAAGATCATGAGGTGGAGTAGGAGGCAGAAGAAGAATAAGACGAAGGAGCGGACGAGGGTCGCGTATATGAACTCGCAGACGTCGTCGCTGGCGAACGTATGCATGGCTGCGCAATTAAGGCTCGCGATCGCGCTCGTTCCACGAGAGGGACAGAAATAGATCGCAGGAGAGAAAAAGGAGATTGCTGTGCTGTGCCACACTATGCCACGCCACGCCATGGCCGATTCATCGATGACCACTTATTTACAGAGAAGCAAAGAGGAAGGAACACGACTCGAATGTAGATGCGAGCGCGGGATAGCCTACGAGGATAGCCTCTGCAACCCTTTGCTCAATCTCCCTAGGCATCTCTCTTTCTCTTTCTGTCTTTGAGTCCTCTCTCACGTCACAGCTTCCCTCCTTTGTCATTCTCCCTGTTCCTTCTTCTCGTTCGAAGAGGCAATTAAAACATCTGGGTAATTCTTGAGTTCTGATCTCGACGACGATCTACCTGGTTGATCATCTGATCTATTCTCGAGCTCTTTGACAATCGATCAAAAAAAAAATCATGAAATGTTAAAATGTATCGGATTGGAACAAAAGTAGCGTTACGAACTTCGAAGCAGTTGTAATTTTGTTAAAAATGAACGAAATTTAAATTTAAAAAAAAATTTTAAAGCTTAAAATTCTTTTACTATCCAAAGGTCTCCTATATTTTTTGAGTTATATTTCTGTGAGTTTGGTCATATAGAAAATTACGAGCTAAACAAAATGAAAAATTTTCTTTTCACTTTGTGAGCGAAGTTCACTTTGTGTTCAAAATCAACTCTGTGAAAATTTTCGACTTTTTATTGTGAAAGTTTAAAATTTTTTCTACAAAATATATTTTTAAAAAATATTCAATAATAATATGACGATAAAAAAGGCAAATAAGAGTCGAGAAAATTGAGATATATTACATGTTTTGGCTCTTAGATTGCCATCTTCAAATCTCATCTTCAAATATCCTTCTCTTTACACTTAAAATTAGTTATCATCGTTTTTTTTATTTTTTAAATTAATAATATTTCAGTTTTCTATTATGTATGTATTTAACTCATATTAATAATTTTTATACATTTATATTTTAAAAAATCGACTTTTATTTGTCTTTTTTGTCATCATATTGTTATTGAACTTTTAAGAATCCTTGACTGGTTTATATATTTTTAAAAAATATTCTTAAGATTTTTTGTGATTGAGTTATCTCAGATAGAACTTAAATTTTCTCAATGTTTTGATATTAAATTTTTTTTTTTAATATTTCATTCTAAAATATAATATAATAAAATATTATAATTAATTAAGTTCTTTTTTCTCAATATTGATGATTAATTGTTCAGATATCATTTCAAAAGCATAATTTCTAGTTAAAAATTTTCCAAAAATCTCCTCCACGACTAAAATTAATTTTCTCAGAGACTCGTTCGATCATCAATGGTATCCCTTGACTTCGCCACGCAATCCTCAGAATTAAACTTTCTATCGGTCTATCACACACGTTTGCCGGGACCAGCCCTTAGACACTGAACTATTCGACATACTGCGCGCGAGCAAGTTGAGTGCGATCCCTAAAGTGGGGGATGAGAGGCGGCGTGCGAAGGGTGCAATTGGTAGTTGTGTCGGACGGGGGTAGACCGAGCTGACGAGAGAGTAGGGAACGTGGGATACGCAAAGGACCGTTGTACTGAAAGCCCATTAGACACTCGGACAGCCGGAGAGCGGTTTCTCTCATCTCGACACCTCGCATCCCTCTGGTCCAGCGTCGTTATGGTCGTTTCGCGGGCTACTTCCAACCGGCACCGACGATTTCCGAAGAAATGTACAGTCGCCTCATTGTGTTATATCGTTTAATTTTGCAAGACTGAATTTGAATGAAGCTTGGGATAATAGTGAGATAATCTATCATTTGTAGGATCCGCTTTTGAATTAGGCAATCTAACGTTGACTTTGCAAATTATGGACGTGATTTATCTTGGCGAAGAATGTCGCGAATCTTAAATTTTCACAACGTTGCAGTTTCCCAGAAGATATCTTAAATCTTCGAACAATTAAAATTCAATTCAAAACATTTCAAATTATTATTTTATCATAATCTTGGTTTAAGATGTTTTATATTTCTTTGGAAATTCTCCTTGTTCTCCTATATTCTCTTAAAAGAATACGGAAGAACATTTTTATATTTTTTAGAATACAACTATAATTAAATTTATTGATATTTCACAGCGTTTGAAATAATATAGCGAGATAATCGAACTCATATAGAAATGAAAATTCTTATAGTATCTTTTACTGTTATTTCGAGAAAATATCAACTGATGTGTATCTATTTTTTGATTTCAGGGGAGGATGAGGAGTGGAGCGACTCGGAGAAGACCCCGTCGGTGAGCAGCGGCGTAGACGGCGGCGCTGGCGGATCGGCAGTATCGAGTCCGGTAGCACCGCCAGTTGAGGAAGACTCGAGCTTACCACCCCCTCCAAGACTCAACCCCGTGTCATCTTCGATCAGTGAGGAAGATATTAAGCTGCGCCTCAGCGTGCTTTCGGAGAACACGAGACTTCGCCTAGTCAACCTTAACGAGGACATCGAGGTACGTCGATTTCGTTAACTTCCCAAGCAGAACAATTTCAGATCACTAAAAAGTTGTTTTAACATCAAAATGAGTCTGACGTGACTGATCGAAAAATAATTTTTAATAATCATTTCGAAATCACTTTAATTCATTTTGATGTAATGAAGATTTTATGTTTCTGCTAGGATTAATTTCAATTAATTAAACTTTTATCGAAATTTAATAAGCTTTCATTTATCGTGATTTTTAAAATTTGGAAAATTAGAAGCGATTTCGATGTTTTTATTAAAAAATAAATATAGAGAATAATATCAATTCTTTGTAACTCGAAATCACAATGCAAATATAATAAAATTGGTAGAAAGATCAAACGAACGAATAAGTAATTAAGTTTAAAACTAGTTTATTAAATCGTTTAAAAGAGATTAAAATTATTCATTAATATACTGTTCACGGAACGTTTTGACTATACTACAAGTCTTTTTCAGCCATATAATTATAACAGAAAATATTATATTATAATTAAGAGTTTAACAACAAATTGAATACATGAAATTTTTGATAATAAAAATGTTGGAAAGAGTCAATATTAAAATATAAATAAACATAAATAAATATTTAAAACGCAGGCTAGGGCCATAAGAGATCGCCATGCACCGTCCAGGAACGTGCGGACGCGAGAGTCGAGTCCCAAGGACGTCGACGAGGAACAGCATACGACGAAAGAGGATGATTGCCAACCGAGGCCGTCGTCCTCGTTGTCATCCACCTCCATCAAGAGGCGAGACTCCATTTGCCGCAGGGATTCGGAGGACTCAATCGCCGCGGGGGAGACCAAGAGGATACGACTCGACGATGAGGCAACACCAAGACTGAGACTCAATACTAGTCTGGCGACGGATCCCGCTCTGCGACCCGCCACCGTCGCCGCCCTTACCGTGAAGCCCGAGAACACGTCGCCACCGAATCCAACACCGCCGCTTCCGGCTGGATTGCAGAACGGTGAGTAGAATCTGTGGCATGCACGATATCTTTGTTTAGAAAATGTATAAAATAATCAAATTAAAAAAATTTTCTTGGTTTTATTTTTTTAAATCTTGGGTGAACTTCAAAATAGAACTTTACAAAATACAAAAGTACACTAAAGGAAAAATATTGGTATTTATAGAGTCAAATAATCAAAGCTTTTAATCATAAGTAACTATTCAATTATATAGTTATAAATACCAAGCATTTTTCTCTCAGTATAGATAAATAGGAATTTCAAAATCTAGGAGATCAAAGTCTTTAAAGATTTATAAAATCTAAAAATCACAGAGGGTAAAGTATAATTTTAAACATGATACAATTCTGAATGAAACAAAATTTAAATCCAATTTTCGAGGTTCAAGTTTAATATATAATCCTCTCATTGTGTGAGTATACTAAAGGGTATCAACCAGAAAAAAATAAAACTTAATTGAATTTCAAAAATTAGATTCAAATTTTATTGTATTCAGAATTATACCATGTTCGAAATTGTATCACCTTATCCTATAGGATAAGAAATAATAATTTATCACCAAAGACAATCTTATTAAATTGATTTCTTAAGCGATCGCATCAGGTCGCCTGTTCGTCCTGCCGACCGATGGCAAGGAGACGATCACGGTGGAGCCAGCTAGACCTCCGCCGACCGCTCTGATCTGCCCGCCATGCGGCATTCGATTCAGTTCGGCGAGTACCCTCGAGGCACATCGCACCTTTTATTGCGCTCATCGACCGCGCGTGGACGAAGATGCGGCGAACGACGAGGACGACGATGGTAGCAAGTCCGGCGGCAAGTTTGAAGTACGGAAGGCGTACGCGTGCCCGCATTGCTCTTACAGTGCCGACAAGAAGGTGTCTCTAAATCGTCATATGCGGATGCACGCGTCATCTCCGGCGCCGTCGACAATACCATCGTCGTCAACAGCGGCAGCGGCGACGGTGGCAGTGGTGACGAACCCGAACTCCTCGGCGGGAAATCCAACAACGGCTGGTCAAACCACCGCAGCTAACGGTTCCTTGAATGAAGAGGCCGAGAGATACTGTAGGAACTGCGACATTCGATTCAGTTCCTTGAAGACGTATAGGTGAGTAGACAGAAGAAGAGTAGAATATTGTGGTTGTTATAAGTAAAGAAGCATCTTCAGATTTTACACAAGAGATAATTTGTGAAATTAAAAATATATATAAATAAATATCGATCATAAACTATTGTAAATTATGTAGTAAGTGTGATTTATGAAGAGCAAAGATGTCAGATTTTTAAGGTCACATATTGAAATTGTCGGGAATTTTTTATTTTTAATGTTTAAAATTTCTAAAAATTAAAATTGAGAGCGTGAAGAATTTTATACATATATAGTATGATTAGTACATAGTATGATTAGTATGATTAGTATGATTAGTACATAGAATTATAGATAAAAAATGTATATGTTTAAAAGAAAAATCTATCAAATTTTATAAATATATTTACAACTATAGATTAAATTGCAAGAACAATTTATTTTGTAATAAATTACTTTTTTAAATAAGGCTTTTCTGATTTCTAAAACTTTAAAAATATGTGTGAATTATAACAAATGTCAAAGATGATTCATGAAATGGATTTTTTAATATCTTGATATTTGAAATTGTTCTGATTTATATTCGATAAATTACAATTTTTAAGAATTAAAAGAGATTAAAGAATTCTGTAGAATTATAAATACAAAAATGAAATAATGTATACATTTAAAAGAAAAGCCAATCGTTTTATAAAATATTTACTATTCAGATCTGTAATAATTTAAAATTTTTGGACCCTAAAATCTTCAAAGCTGTAGATATTTCAGAAGTAAATATTAATTTGAAAAATTATTCTAATTTAACATAAAAAAAAATTATAAATATTATCAAATTTTTTGAAGTAATATAAAAATTATAATAATTCTGTTTTTATTTATAAATATTATGTAAACGTTTTTTTTTAATTGCAATTTAATCTGTCGCAGGGCACATAAAACGCATTACTGCAGCACGAGGCACGTGGTGAAGGACACGCTATCAACTCCGACGGCGACGCCGACATCCTCAGTGAAGGCGTCGCCGCCGACTAGTTCGAGTCCTGGTGACTCGCCACCCCCACAGCCGTGCCTGGCGCTGCCCACTAACCCCATCCTCATCGTGCCGTATTCATTATTCCGTGGTGCGAGCGTCCTCGCCGCGCCAGCACTTCCGGCTCCCGATACAGCGTGCTTCCTTCTGCCAAATGGTATTTTGAGACTTGAAAATTACGCACGTTTATACATCAAATATACAATAAACAATTTCTGGTTAAAAAATGAATTTACCGATTATAAAGATGTAAAGACACTTTTTAAAGACACTGTACATGTGTATCATTAAACCTGAAAAGTTATTTTATTTTTAATAATTAATATATATAGAATAATATTTACTTTACACACTTATTTATATAATAATAACTAAAAAAATCACGTTCTTTTATGTCATCTTTGAAAGGAGGGGATATGTTTTCGGAATTGAATAATATAGATGTATATTAAACATTAATGAATGACATTATTAAGATATTTCTGGATATTACGTTTTCAGGTTCCCTTCAGCCAATGACGAGAGGCCTCGCTTCCACGGCCCAGAACGCCATGGTGGAGCCGCCGGCTGTCTTGAGGGCGGCGAATAAACCCTCGACGCCGGCGTCGGTTGTCGCGGCGGCATCGACGTCGCCGTCCGCCTCGGCGCCCCTCGATCTTAGCGTACGCAGGTCACCGGTTCACCAAGACGAGAAAGAAAACAGAATGTCGCCGGCACCATCATCCTTGCCGCCACCTCCGGGCAGTCCCAGATCCAGAGGCAGCGGCAGCCCCAGAACGAGATCCATCGGTCCGAATCAGACTGCCGCCGTCGCGGCACCCCCGCCTACGGAACTCGCCCTGAGACTCGCTGAACTACCGCCACCACCTGTTCCCGGGGTGCTCGTCAAGCAAGGCGTTTCCAGGTAAGCAGCTGCTTTCTACCAATTTGGGTTAGAATTGAATTTCTTACTTTTATTCATCTCTTAGTCTATTTATTGTGTGAATAAAAATATTTTTTTATTTTTCCAACATTATTTAGCTAATATTATTGATTATTTCTTTTTTTAAATTTATATTTATTGAACTTGATTTAATATTTGAAATTGAATTGAGTCTACGGAATTCTGAAAGTCTTCAATTTCTATATGCATATAATTTATTTTTTTTATTCTTTATCTTGTAATTATAATTACAGCTTAGAATTTATACTGAATTATTGTTCGTATCGTATTTGTATTTTTGTATTTGTAAAGTATGTACTAATTATTAAAGATAATTTATATTAATTTATTTATTAATTACGCTATATTAAATATATTTCTCAATAGTTCTGCATTTGTTAGATATATTCCATGTTAATTATTGCACTCATATTAATTATTACATTCAATAAGGTTATTATTATTATTATTATCTTGAAAATATTACTTTAAACTTTGGCATTTAAATACCTCCGTATAGATCTTTAGAATATCTTCTTTTTTCATTTATTCTTAAATCGCGAATTTAAAAAACTTCTCTCGATCTTTAAGATTTCATGAGATTAGATTCTTAGAACTGAAGTCGTCCTTATACAGGTGCAAGGAATGTAATATCGTGTTCTGCCGACATGAGAACTTCGTCGCTCACAAGAAGCACTACTGCCAAGCGAGGGAGACAACAGTGAGCAACAGTTCGCCGCCTCCTGATGCGACCTCACCACCCTTGGTCCAGCTCATCTGCGCCCAGTGTGGCATCAAATTCGCTTCCATAGACAATCTGGTCGCCCATCAGGCATTCTATTGTCCCAAGAGGCCCGAACCCCAAGAGCACCACACACGGTGTTCTAAGTGCAAGGTAAACTCTAAAGTAAAATAGTGCAAAGGAATTTGAAGGAACTGAATTTTACAAGATACTTACAAAAACATATGTGAAAAGTTTTAGGGATAAAAGGCACCATGAGGAAGGCTAAGAAATGAAATTGATAAGAATTTTTTAATTCTTTTAAATTCATAAAACGCCTTATTAAACGCCTTTTTAGAAGTGTTGATTTTTCTTTGAAACACCTCTGGTGAATTTTTTTTCAAAATTTTTATATGAATTAGAATATTTCAGGAATGAATAAGTCTATATTTTTTTAAAGAATTTTTTATATGTGTGAATTCTAAAATATTCTAAAATTTTTAAGATTCATTCTATAAATTCTAAAAAATCTTGAACTTTTTTAGATTGTTTAAGAGTTTATCAAAAATTATATAATTAGAAATATTTTAAAATTCATATAAAGAATTTTAGAAAAAATATGTAGATTCTTTCTGGGCATTTCTGAAAAGTGTCCTAATTTATGGACAATGAGAATTTTTTTAAAAAGTTATAGAATTTAATTCTTTTGAAAAATTTTGAAATTTATACAAAAATTCTGAAAAATTATATAAAAGATTCTAAGAAAAATTTTTATTGGGGACATCTCTGAATTTTTGATGATCCTGATTGCCGCTTCTTCAAAGGCTTTAACAGGATATAATGGCTTGTCACAGGCGATAATAGAACCCGGCAGCAGTCATACCTGCGCCAGCGGCACGACCGGTGGCTGGCGGTGCCCGGTTTGCGGCGCCGTCAGTCCCACAGCCGGTGCCGCTCAGCGTCACATGGACGCCCACCAAGGCGTCAAAGCCTTCCGGTGCACAATTTGTCGTTACAAGGGCAACACTCTACGCGGCATGAGGACCCACATTAGAATGCACTTCGAGAAGCGTGGTACAGATCTGCAGGTAAATTTCTTTTTCTTGTCTTTAAACTTCATGTCGCATTCCTTCTGTCAACTAATTAATTCTTTCTATGTCTAGGAACGAACTGAGCTTTAAAAATTTTGCATTTTTTAATCACCGAACAAATATGTGCATTTTACACAAAAAATTTACAGAAACATTTCATTGCAAGATTACAACATTGCAGCAATACTAAATGTCCGAATGTTTTTAAAAATATTGTAATGTAATATTGTAATAATATTACAATATGTTTTGATGTTTTTGATCATATTTTAGATATTATATTAACATATTTTGTCACATTTTCCAAAAATATCATGTGATAAATACAATAAGTATTATGCTTTGAAAGTAATATAATTTGGTCATTAATTTTTATATATAACAAAATTTGTAAAATCTCTTTCGTCTCTGAAATTTTTTTTGAGGACTCGCCCTTTCAAGGATTCATTTTATTAGAACGAAAATTAGATGGAAAAATTCATGCTGCATTTTTTATTCTATCCTGTGTTTTTCTTTTATTTATGAGAAGTAGAACTCTGCCATGTTCATCTTGTGGCGGTGCCGCGTACTGCTCGTGACTAAAGCAAAGGAAATTATCTTTCACAATATTTTTGAAATATTTCTGCAACACATTGCTGAAGTAATTAAAAAAGAATCTATGAAATGTCTCTGCAACATTATATTGCAATATCGCTGTAAGCTGCCATGTTGTAATAATCAGTATTTTTTGTAATAGATTAAATTTTTTCTTTTAGGAAATATTTTAAAGACACGTCTTTGACTGAGAGATTCTTACGAAACATTCTTTGTCCTAGGAGGAGAATTATATAACATGCGTGCTTGACGACGAGGCAACATTGCCGACACCGGAACCTGCAGCCGCCACGACGCCAGAGGAGATCCCTGCTGAGATTCAAGTGAACGGTAAAACGGAAATAAGGAAGAGCCCGCAACCGCCACCGCTGCCGCCACCTCCACCGACATTGCCACCGTCGCTTACCAGTAAGGTGAAACAAGAGCGCGAGGATTCACCGTCACCGGACGAAAGTCTGGATAGCAGCAAGAGTGGGCCGCGCTACTGCCGCTCCTGTGACATCAGCTTCAATTACCTGAGCACCTTTATTGCTCACAAGAAATTCTACTGCTCGAGTCACGCCGGTGAGGCGAGCAATAACAATAATAACAATAATAATAACAATAATAATGCTAGCGGTCACCCGACGACGCCGCCGACCGGCAGGACCGAGGCGTCGGTGCTCTAAATCTCCGAAATTCCGCAGACGACATGTCTTCCCCGTTCGTCTCTCTTCCTGGAGGATCTCCTATTGCTTTTTAGAACGCTTTGAAATAATATTTCGAAATTCTAATTTCTGAGATTTTCTATTCTTGCTTCGAGAGTTAATTGTTGACCAGATAAAAAAGGAGAAATATTGTATTCTAAATGATTGTCGCGAATTTTTCGAATAAGTTTTGTTTATGTAAAATAATCATATTTTTGTTATCACTATGATCTAATTAATTTAATCCTGGGAAATATTTACGAAATCAATTTAGTTAAATTAGGCCTATTACATTATATCTACTTCTGTACATCGTATTTTTTAACAGAGATTTCAGGAAGAGAAAGAGAGATGAAACATGTCGAAAACGCGATGATTAAAAACGGGGATTGTTTATTGTTGCCAGTTTATACATAATAATGAGTGACTATCAGACTTCTTCAATTAGTTGAATATTACGTTGTGTGATTTTTGTTGACCCAGGGAATCGTTTGTACTTATAAGCCGAAGGTATCTATGTAAATATATATACATTCATATATACATATATATATATAGAGCCATAGGAAGCTCCTTAATATATTTAATAACGCCGTCACCCAATCTTGCGTTCCAGCGGCGGCAGCGATTTAGGGGTAAACCCTTCGTAAATTTACTACGCGTATACAACACAAGGCATATACACGAAAATGTGGAATGTACTGCGGCGGAAGAAAGAGGGAAAGGGAGGGAGAGAGAGGAAGGGAGGGAGGGGGGAGGGA
>NW_017259240.1:2257852-2259075 GCF_001594045.1 Atta colombica | reverse complement strand
TATATATATATATATATATATATATGTATATATTTGTTACAATTACATTATGTCATTTCGAATTGCATTATAGAATATTACCAAATATTTCAGTGTTTTCCGAAATGTAATATATATAATTGTAATATCTATATATATAACATTGTATAATTAAACATCATCTTGCACCTGCAAGAATGGACGAGTTTGCAGGGAAGAGTTGCAAATAGAGTCATGACTAGCGTAACAAAATTAGACATGTTAATAAATATAATCTACGGTATATCTCAATAATGAAATAAAATTTAACGAAACTAATTTGGAGAAGTTTCAATTTCGATAATCTTTTGTGATAAATTAGTATTGTTTATCTATTTCGTAATTACCTAATTTAATCTGTAAAATAATATATTGACATATTTATTTTCTGTTACGTCATTTTCTGTTTCTCGTTTCTTATCATTATCATTTATTGTTTGTTAATATATCAATTAAGAATTCGAGAATTAATCGATTGTTTTATAAATAAAAGCCTTTGACATAAATTAAGTTATATCTAAAAATATATATCCAATGTTTTATATATACATGGCTCTGTTTGCAAGCAATTTTTTGAGCGATCGTCGCGTCATTTCGATGTTTTCGGGAGACAAGTTTTGAGTGTCGAAAAGAATCGGCGAGATGCCGCATCGTCCTGTACATATAAAAATTGGTGAAAAGCAAAGTGGAGAATGAAAAAAAAAAAATGACTGGGCTCGACGCCAACATGATCGATCGATCCGGGCGTTGCTGTGCAATCTCATGACTCTCCAATAATCTCGTAGCATTAATAATCGACATTACCTTACGAACGAAATACGATGAGTGTAAAATGTTGTACAGTAGACGAGTAGAGTATTACGGAACAGTAGTAAGCGATTCTGATGAATGATACCAATCTCAGCTTGTGAATCTGCTAAGTTACGTTGCGCAATGTATGACATTTAATATATATATTATATATAAATAAAAAAATGGTTACGCATGTTCGCGAAAATCGCGCCCGCGTTTGCGATAATAACGTGAATGCGTCGATAAATATCCATTGGGAGAATTTAAAGTGCATGTAATAGAATACACCATAAAATATGAATTACAGGGAGATCTATTCTTGATGAATTATCTTTTAATAAACATTCATTGCTGGCTATTATTTATCTGTCATGGGCTTTGAAGAGAGAGATAGCTGAAAGAGAAAAAGAAAA
>NW_017259240.1:2254285-2257752 GCF_001594045.1 Atta colombica | reverse complement strand
ATAAAATGTAATTAATAATTTTAAAAAAATATTTTATGGATATATCAAAGTTTTTAATATAATAGTTTGATATGTATATAACATGAATCTAAAAAAATCTTTATTGATCAAATTACAAAATTTTTTAAGTTTTACTAGGAATCAATCAGAAAGATCTATTTATTTTTCATGACAAATTTGTATATATATAATTTTGTAAATTTAATATTCCTATTTAAATAATGATAAAGGAAGGACTTGATTCCTCAAATTTATCGAGAAAAAAATTTCGAGATATTTAGAAATATTTTTTAAAAACCTAGGATGTCTTGTATATATATATTGCAGCGAACGCAATTTGACAACAAAAAGGCTAACGACTCTAAACGACATCTTCGCTTAGCATTATCATCTTGGATTTTTATCGGCGCACTCGGATCCGTGCACCTCAAAATCAAAAGCGTCATACGTGCTCGCGAAGCGGAACAAGCCACCCCTTCGTCGCAGGGCGCGTGTAATATAAATTAGAATTAAGGCCAGTGTTACGTGTATACGCAATGTACTACTCATATCATACGACGAGCTCGTTAATTAATTAAAAAGGAAAAAAACATAATGAAAAAATACCGATAGTTGTCTGCGCGGCGAATTCCACGGTGCAAGAGAGAGAGAGAGAGAGAGAGAGAGAGAGAGAGAGAGAGAGAGAGAAAGAAAAAGAATGAGTGTGTGAAAGAGAAACTTCGAGAAGCGAAATCGTGAAGAGGATTTCTCAAGAGACAAATAATCTCGTCACATCGACTGGATTTATTCCCCCCTCCTTCGATCATTATAGACTTTGAGATAATTTCCTTCGAGCCACGAAACTTTTTGTTGAAACGTTATGTTGTTAATCGCGTATCGTATGTGTGTGCGAATGCATGCGTGTGTATGAGAGTGACGAAAACGATTTGTAAATTCACGCAACTGGTACTTCCAACTTGTTATAATACGCTATAAATCTGGTGTATATCATTACATGCCATATCCACGACGACGAAGTACATTCTTTCTTCAACAACACAGGCACATCCCCCGCAACATCCTCCCGGGGATCGATCACTTAAGCTTCTCCTTTCGCGACAAACCCTCGTAGTTCCTTTTCAACTGTTACAATTACGTTTAATCAATGATTTCTCTATCTTTTGATCCGTATTATAAAATAGATCGTGAAATTAGATTGAATTAAACTTCGACTTGAAACGACGAAAAGTATTTTCCTCGTTGATTTTGTGTGATCGATCCTCTTGTCTCTAGGCTTACTTCTTTTTGCTGTTCTTATTTTGATAGACGGATTTTACACGCGAGATATATATCTATAGAGAAAAGTCTGTAATAAAATATATATATAAACATACAAATAAAACTTTATGCCATTTACAATTCACTTTTTCTTGCAAAAAAAAAACACGAAGAGAAACTAAAATGTAAGCTAAAAGGAATGTTTATTGGGAAATACATATTCAACAAGATATTTGATATATAAATTATCTAGAAATATGCGAAGGTACAGGTTAACGATCATTCAACAGATACATTATCATCATTCAGTCACATACATTACATTAAATTAGTGCATATTATAAAAGCTACTATACATGAAATCAGCAAATGTAAAAGCACATAAATATTTTAAACGATTAAATATTTAATATTGTTATGTAAGAATGTACATGTATTATTTCACTGTCATAGATTATATTATATTTAGATACTTTATATAAAGTAGCTTTTAATATGCATTATCCAGTGTAGCGATTGACCGAATTCACTTCTTTTTTATTCCTAGTTTGAAAAATTTTCAGATTACATAACTACATGTCTTCATCATTTATTGACAATGTATGGATTTTTTCTTCCGTCTTTTCATCATCTGATGTTTCTTCATTACAAGATATTTCGTCTTCTATTTCTTCCTTATCTGACATGCTTTTCTCCAACCAATCGCTGTGTGAACTACTGCTCTCTTCATTTCTTCTCTTGCGGATATGCCCATAATGATCTATAATTCTAAATTCATCACATTCGTTTTCGTCGCCAGAAATATCGAGATAATCACTGAATGATTCAGATGTACGATCAGGATCCGTATCGGGATAATCATTTTTCCAATTTGATTCTGCATTAGAATCTGAAGATTCATCATCTTGTTCAAACTCTACTGAGTCTAAGTAATCTGGTCGTCGTACCAATATATTATCCTCATCATTTTCAAACCATAGGTCATTAGCAGTTTGTGCACAATACAAATCATATACATAATTGTCAAGCTCCTGAAACATATATCTTATATTATAAACATATATCTTATATATATATATCTGTTCATACATTTTATATGCATATAAATTTTATTTAAGTTCAAATACTGATTCTATTCTTAATTTATATCATACACACATTGTAAAAAATGATTTATATATATATATATAATTTTTGTTTATTTCTATTTCCTATCTACTTTTCTATTTAAAGGATTTCATTTTTGCCTTATCTATCTCTTTCTTATCTCTGCATTAATTTTTAATGAAGCTAATATATGGAGTACTTTTCTTTATTACAATATATATAATGGCTGCCAAAATTAATAAATAATTTTATTGTATTGTAATAAAGAACAAATAAAGATCTAAAACCGGTTCTTCTTTGAAGAAAATTCTGGTGCAATAAGTGGAAATTAAACAAATTTTACTTGTTTCATTCCAATTTATTGTACTATTGTACAATTACTTCAAGAACGAATAGAAGTACTTGTAGTATAGAAGTACTTAATATATTCTAGTATTTAAAACATGTATTGTGTTCTTGAGTTAAATATAATAAGAATTTTATTAATTTATAATATAAATTGAAGAACACAAATTGACAAAAAAACGATAAAAAATTATATTTGCCGGCTTAAAACTTTTAATCATTCTATATCGTAAATATTAGTGAGTGAATTTTTTTTACACAAAAAAATTTTGATTGTCACTTGCCTCTGAAACATTTAGATCCTTCACTTGCTCTTCTATTGTATGATGATGAACACTAAAGAGATCTTCCACATCTATGAGTACCATATTCATATCCTTAAACTCTGGATCGTTCGATGTATCTAGTGATTGGTAATCGGTAACTTTGTATCTGTCATCTATCCATTTAGGTATTTTTCCAGAAATATTTGCAGGATAGTCACTATCAGATACTCTCTTGACACCAGCTTTGAGATTTTCTATGTCCAGGAACTTACTCACATGCTTCGTAACATTTTCGGTCTAAAATATTCAATATATCCTTTAAGTTCTTCAATAAACCTGTTTATCTCTTTTCCTTCCTTTTCTCTTTCCTTTTTTGCTGATAAAAATTTCTTAAGAGTCGACAGACTATGACTCTAGATTTAAATAAATTTTACAATGAGCCTAAATTAAATTTTATATATCTAAAGCTCTATGATAGGATAGTATTATTAT
>NW_017259240.1:2246237-2254185 GCF_001594045.1 Atta colombica | reverse complement strand
ATATTATAATTATATATTTTTATTATGCTTAAAATAATTATAACAATTATTACAGAAACTGGGTGACAAAAGAAACTATTTAATGATCTCTGTCGAAGATAAATTTCTTTATACTGAAATTATGAAAGTTACTGTAATTACAATATATTAAGAAAATTACTGTAATTACAATATTCGTAATCAGGAAAGTCTAAAAGCATATTCAACAACATATTTTTTTAAAAAAGTGAAATAAAAATTGTACTCTAATATTTTAATCTATAATTGAGGTGCAAATTATTTTATTATGTTTTATTAAAAATTAAACTGCAAAATCGATTCTGTAACTTCATAAACAAGAAACTGAAAAAAATTTCAAAATGCAATATTATTTCCACGAAATAAAATAATAATATGAAGATATCGTACCACTTTATTTATTATAACATTTTTAAGAGCAAAATTACAAAATTCTACTTTTTAGACACTATAGGTTCGTAAAATATAAATAAATAAAAGAAGTTTCACAGCAGTGTTTCTTTTATGCGACAATATATGTATTTAGATTGCAAAGGTGTGAATTAGTTGACTCGTTTTTGTCGACCCTTAAGTAAATTCTACAATTCTTTTTAAGATTCTAGAACAGTTTCACAATTAATTGCAAATAAATCAACCTAACCTAAAAAGTAATCTTTAACTTAAAAAAACTATTCTTTACCAATAACGTACATCTTCAGAAGAAAATTTGCAATCAAATCGCAATTAATCGCATTAATAAAAATATATAAATCATCAGATTCTCACCGGATCTGTGAGGGTGCCAGCAAACTGAACGACGGTTTCTACAGGTGAGGTGTCTGAAAAGGAAACCTCAGTTTTTGAGCGTTTACATGCAATTACCAACGCGTCCAGTGGAGAATCGGTGTTCTTGCGTTTTACACGTAAAATTGCAGCCATTTTAACGTCAAGTCACAATAATCCACATTAATCTATGCACAATGCAATTTAAAGTAAAAAGTAAACGTTCGTGATTTTGGGTTGGCTTCCTTATGTCTACCGTAAGACGGTACTTTATAAATCTAGTAACTTTAAAATTGCCTGCACTACCTCCAGTACATCCATTTTTGAGAACTACGTAACTACATTTTCTAACACTGCCGATAAAATCGTATCATCGAAAGTGGTTCGCGTCTGTAATACATCCACAGGATAGAAGCGGTGCCTACTATTTTTCATACAAAGAGAAGATTCTCTCATAGAGAATAAATTTTTCTCATTAACTTATCCGCAGAATGTCTTGTTGATCAAATATGTCTTTCTATTAATTATTACATGGATGCATTTTATTTACATGGCTTTTAACAACACGTGTCCAGCAAACTCCCAGCAAACGAGAATGGATTGAAATGGAATCAGATTTTCAGAAATATAGATTCATGAAAATGTTAAAATGAATCCTTTTCAAAATAAATGCATTCCTAAATGCATTTTTATTCATTTATAGGATTCAATTATATGGAACATATCTCTATGCCTTTCAATCTAAAAATAATATTAGCTTTTTCTGTACATTGTGAATACTGTTCAATTCAAAATTTAATAGGAAATGCAATTTTTTAATCTAATTGCATCCAATTAAATCCCCAAAAAAGTATTCGCTATTTAAATATGCATTTGGATAGAAAAAAATTTTAATCCATTTTAATCTATTTTTGTTTGCTGGGCTTGAGTTGAAACTGATAAAATATTTTTGATAAAATATTTTATACATAGAAATTATGTGCACAATATAATGCTCTTTGTAAAGTGAAAATAAGTAAGGAGATCGGGACTCATTGACATAAGACAAATTGCGTTCCATTTATATGTATATTTATGAAACAATTAAAATTAAAGGAAACAATGAAAAAGTTACTGCAAAATATTTCTTTTACAACATAGATACTTCTTCCTAAGTTTCATTTAAATCAAATAAGTATTACAATAGATAAAGAAAAAATTCTGATTCAAGAGCAGATAAGAAAATTTTTAAGCATTTCGTAATTTCGTATTAATGTTCTTCGGCTTGAGAAAGCAAATCTAAGCGATATATTATTAGTTAAAAGAAAACTTTGTTAGTATACGTTATTTTGAGTAACAATGGTAATTTGTTATAATACGATGATCATGTATGCAGTGATAGGGTATGTTGGTCATAAGAAAAGGTTAGGTTAGGTTAGGTTAACTCGCGCTATATCGCACGTGTGAACATTCAATTACAATTTAACTCTGACAAAATACTTTATATTTATAATATTTCTATATTAAAATAAGATAGAATTATAGAGATTTTTTAAACAATGAATTATTATGATTTAAATATATCAATATGATAGAGTGAACCTTTCTTTACATTTTCATATTATTAATGATTCTGTACACTGTACAGTTTCTTTGCAATAAATGAAATATAGACATGCTACATTGTAGTTAATTTCCTCGATATGTTGAATAAATTGATACATATCTAATGCCGAAATTGTGAAAACTGTGCCAACGAGATCCAGTCTTCCCTACAATTATTCTTATAATAATAATTTATTCTTATAATAATATAATTTATTAGTGTTAACATAAAACGTGATAGTTAAATTTAATTTTATTATTTTTTATTTTTATTCTTAATACAATAAAATTCAGAAAAGAGATAATGAGAGTCAAACGCAGATGTAAGAGCGAATATTAAGAGATATAGATAATAATCACATGTTACGAAATATTCGACAAAATAAATGAAGATGATGATTATTAACATCTGATTATCATCTACATCTCCTAAATCTTCGTTCTTTATTCACTTTAGAGTCATTCTCAGAGAATAAGCAGCAAAAAATCTTCCATTGAGAGCAAGTCATTTGCAAATTGGCAAAGCTGAAGCAATCTATACACTAAAGAAACTTAAATCTATCATTATAACATCACTTAGTCAAGATTTAAAACACTAAATAATAAATACAGATCGTCACCTAGTACGTTGTACAATGTATTGTAAATGATTACTTGTGAAGGAATTTACATAGTGAAGAGAATCCGAACCAAGGATCGAAACTTTTGTGAGTGATATAGATTAGCCATGGTTAAAATATATATACCACCAACTTTCAGTGTTAACTCATATTAGCATGTTTTAACATTAATTTCATCGCTTTCTTATCTTTAATAAATGTTCTTTTATTATAGTAATAATGCAAGCTAGTAATAGAACTGTTTTAATAACGAAGAAACTTTAATGTTATATGATAAATGAAGAGCAAAACTCTAAAATGCAATTTTATCAAAATTTCATTTTTTTAGTTACATTTGGCATAGTGTTAAGTGTCGAAAGACTCATAAGCTACTCTGAAACATTCAAAAAGCATTTTTTCATCGTTAATTTATATGCTGAAAAAACATAATAACATTTCGAAGTATGAATTATGTATTTTAACTTAGAGACGAATAAAATGCATTTGTCTATTTTTAGCAATTGTTTAGCAATTTTATTCACTATTTCACATCTTACTGATTGATATACTGTTATTTTCTATAAAGAGCGTATTTTTTTATGTGTGAAGTTTTTTTCTTTCTCATTTCTTGGATTACAATTACAAAGGACAAAACACAATTTGAAAGTCTGCTCCTCAAATGTAGATATAATGATTATTTGTTCAAATCGAAATTGTTAAATAAATAAATTCAAATTTTGTACAAATAATTTGCTTATCTTTTATAATTACTTTTACAAATATATATATATATACTTTTTTCTATAACAAAATACAGATATATATAAGATCGTATTTAAATTTTGATTTTTGTCGACTTAGATAATTTTGTCAAAATACTTTATATTTCTTTTAACAATGTTATCGCAAATACATGAATTTAATTAAAAATATGTAAATACAAAGATTCGAAGTAAGTATACATAGCGGAATTAATGATTAAAATTTCTGAAAGAAACTGAAAAATAGGAAATTGTTAAATTTTAAACATATAATAAATTGTCAAAAAATAATTCTTTAGAATACCATATTCTCGGATTTGGATCATCTCGAGCGGTCGGTACCCAAGACACTTTTGTATACATATGAAAAATTATAACAACGTATATATTTTATTATTATTAAATGTAAGTATAACCCCTATTTTACAAGAAAATTATTCTATCCAGTTATTTTTTATAAAAGATGATTTTTAATAATGTAATAAAATATATTTTCTTACACGCGAATTTTAATATTATATTAAAGATGTTATAAAAGTGGTAATTAACATTGCCAAATAATAACTATTATAATAAGCGGTCTAGAAGATTCAGAATTCACACCCTCTTGTAAAGACTGTTGAAATTTAACGGATAGTTTAACTTTTCTTTGCAGATCTTATGATAATTTTACGTGGAATCAGTTACATTAAGTTCGCTTTCCATTATAAAGATTACTCTTCTTTGTATTGGATAACTAGCGTATCACAAGGTAATAGTAAATTTGTTAAATTTTATCATATAAATTTTAATAAATTTTATAATTGCAAGTTAATAATTAAAAGTAAATACAATTGATTTGTAAATACAATTTATTGTTAATATTTCATTCCATTTATCAATATTACAGTAATAATGGTTTAATAAAATTCGTATTATACATATTTTCAACATTTTCGTATAATCCCGCATTTTTAATTTTTTTATTATACTACGAAATAATATCATTTTTATTCTATTTTGAATAAAAATGATATTATTAGCATCTATAATATATTGGGAGTACAAATAAGTTTCCGCCGTTTTTTATCAAAAATTAATTGTGAAAGAACGATACATAATGTTTTATTAAAGTAATGGCCATCGCTAGTCACTACTTTTTCCCATCTTTCTAGCATGTGGATATCGCGTCGGAAGAACGCTTTATCTTTTGAGACTATCCACTCATCGATATAATTTTTGGTATCTTCATATGTGAAGTACTGCTCAGACAGGCCATACGTCATCGATCGGAACAAGTGATAGTCGGAAGGAGAATGTCTGGAGAATACGGCGGGTGGAGTAGAACTTCCCATTTGAGTATTTCTAAGTAGGTTTTGACCGGCGTCGCAACATGTAGTCGAGCATTATCATGTAGGAGAATAATTTTGTCATGCCTGGAGTAGTAGTGGGCGCGTTTTTCCTTGAGTGCTCGGCTCAATCCCATCAATTGTGTTCAGTAGAGAGCCTCAGTAATGGTCTCGTTCGGTTTGAGCAACTCATAATACACGATACCAAGCTGATCCCACCAAATACACAACATGAGTTTTTTTTCCATGAATATTCGGCTTGGCTGTCGATGTTGAAGCATGGCCAAGTGATCCCCATGATTTCCTCTTCTTTGGGTTATCGTAGTGGATATATGATGTGATTATACGATGCAAAAAACCCTTTCGTTTATGCCTGGCAAGCAGCATTTCACATGTGAAAAATCGGCGTTCAACGTTTCTCGGCTTCAATTCATATGGAATTCCTTTGCTTTTGAATCATTCCCAATGATTTCAAATGATATGAAATTGTTTGTTGAGTACTCCTAATGTAAGTGCAAGTTCTTTTTGCGTTTGGCACGAATCTTCGTCCAATAATGCTTCCAATTCCGCATCTTTGTACACTTTCGGCCTTCCGGTACGTTCTTCGACGTCAAATTCACCATTCTTAAACTTTTGAAACCACTCATGACAACTTCTCTCACTTAAGGCAGCATCACCATATGCTTCTACAAGCAATCTATGAGCTTCAGCTGCAGATTTCTTCAAATTAAAGAACTAAATCAAAAGTTCCCGCAAATGACGCTTATTCGGCTCAAACTCGACATTTTCGTTTTTTCGACAAAAAAAATATATGATGCTGATACAAAATCGCTAATATTTCAAGATTATGGTTGCCGGATGTTCAATCTTATGATATGTCGTTTTACATCAAACAATTTTAATTATAGTTTATTAGTGGCGCCGTCTTTTGCAAACGGCGGAAACTTATTTATACTCCCAATATCTTGTTAAATATGTCAGAATTAGTCGTTAATTAGATAAATTTTTCTTGTTAATTACCCAAATATCTTATCAATCAAATATGTCTTTTTGTTAATTGGGACATTTTGTTTTATGCATAATGTATTTTTCCGTGTTGTTCATCAAATGTAAATAAGGATAAAATGATTTGGACGCATCATATATGCACCCATAATCTATAAGATACTTACAAAGTAATATGCAGGTAACAGAAAAATTCAATTTAATGTTACTGTTATAATTTTCAAATTTCTATGCATTTTTCTCAAAATTATTGACGGCGGAAAGAGAAGACGGTTTTTCGTCAGTCCTGTTACACATTATTTTGTCCAATTCACATAAAACAATTTTTTCCCGATTTGTGTCGACTAACACAATAATTGCTACTAGAGCGAAATTAAAATAACTAATTGTAATCATCTATTTAAATCACTATTTAAATCACTTTACAAATCATTAATACTTTTAAGATTAAACTGAAAAATATTAAACAAATATAATGTAATATACTTATAATGTAATAAATAATACTTATAATATAGTTCTACTTCTAGTTGTAAAATCTCAAATCTTGTCATAACAATCAGAAATTCTTTCTGATTGTTGATGACGAGATTTTGATTTAAGTAAAATGTATTTAATTATATACGTGCAAGCGTCTTGTTTATATCAAATCGTAATTAAACAAAATTTTTCATGCATTATTGCGAGAATAGAAGATCAGTTACATACCTGTGACCTAAAAATTATTGTAACGGACAAAATTATAGAATACATCTGCAAGAAAGTATACTATCATTATACTTAATGAAAATAGGTTTGTTAACCCTTTCACTCCACCACAGAAAGCGATCCACCGAATGGAATATCATCATTGATCGGGACCCCACACCAAAAATATTATACATGGACATTCTTGGACGTTTAAAATTACGTTTTACTTGAACGCCACCTTAATACGTTTTTAAAAAAAAGAACTATTTCTAAAACAAAATGATATAATTATATAATATCAAAATGATATAATATAATTAATTATAATTTCTTCGTAAACCGTTTTTTAATTACCCTCTTCAGTCAATGGCATTATAGACATCAATATATTACCACTACTAATTATGTTTAAATATATATTATTTCACAAAATTAGTATACTTGGCTGTATATCGCACAAGATGATTTGATGTAACTCTTATTATAAAGGACATTATAAAATAATTACTTCGCGAATGCTGGCAATAGCATTCGTTTATACGGATCACTTCGTGGATGCTAGCCATAGCCAGCGTTAGGAACGAAAAGGTTAAATTCAAAAGAATTAATTGTCAAGAAGATGTAGAATATATTCTATTTTATATATACTACCTTGATCAAAAAGTCCCGGAATTCATTCAGAAAATTCAAAATACATTTTTATTCATCAAAAGTGATATTGTCCCCTTCAAAAAAAATACTCCCCATCGATTGCAACGCACTTATGCCAGCGCTTGATCCAGCTCTCGAAACATTTCTGGAATTTTATTGTGGGTATAGCCATCAGAGTCGTCTTTGATTTTTCCATTACCTCCTTTCGGCTGTTAAAACGCGTTTCCCGTAATGGTTTTTTGACTCGATCGAACAGAAAAAAATCAGTTTCCCAACATTTCCAAGGTTTTCACACCATTGAATCCATTTTTAATGCAAAATTTAATACATACAATTTAAACTCGTTGTTGCAAATTCAACTCCATTTTTAAAACTGTAAAAAATCGAAAATACGAGCAGAGGTAGATATACTCAAGAGGTAGATGTACTCAAGACGGCGTAACTTTTACAAATGTCAAGCTATAGTGATAAAATTTATTATATGATGGGAATATCAATGATAGATGTGGCAATCTAACCAAAAAAACAGAACTCAAATCAGCTGAGTTAG
>NW_017259240.1:2227038-2246137 GCF_001594045.1 Atta colombica | reverse complement strand
TATATATATATATAGGGTGTCTGGAAATAATCATCAAATATTTCATGAGCAGGACTAAATAGAGCGGACTAAATAAACTGAATCAAAAAGTCCTCTTTGTACCATTTTGTAAGTTTCCCCATTAGTTAATGAGATATTAATCCTTAAAAATAGCAGAATATTACTGCGAAGTGTATACGCCTATCGATCGCTTGGCGCGTAGGGAGCGGGGATAGCCTGGCAAAGCTGTGCGAACTATGGAGGTGTGCGCAGGCGGGGTACTTGTCAGCCAATTCCCAACTCCCAAGACTCGCACACCAAGCGATCGGCATATAACTTCGCAATAGTAGGCCGGGCGAGCGCGCGTATTCGGCTATCTTTAAGGATGAATATCTTATTAACTATTGGAGAAATTTACAAAATGATAGAGTATTTTTCGACTCAGTTTAATCCGCTTTACCTGCCCATGAAATATTTGGCGATTATTTTCAGACACCCTTATATATATGGTAGAGCAGTAACTCTGTTTCACTTAGAATGTTTTCGCTATTTTTAGAAATTATATTTATTGAAGTTGTGTAGCATCAAAAGGATATAATATACTACTAACAGTTTATCTATGAATGGAAGCTTTTTTTAATGAAATACAATGTAATTTTAATAAATATATTACTACATAACTAAACATAGCGGAAATATTCTAAGAGAATAGAGTTATTGTCCCTCACACATATATAGGATGATTCATTTGAATCGAACATCTTGAATATTTCGCTTATTTTTGATGATATAAAAAAATTTTTCAAATAAAAATAAAACGATTTCGAGGGAGATGTATTTTGGTTATGTCGTTTTTTTCTTTCGAGGTAGAAGCATCAAAAAGATATGAAAGTCACCTGCATTTTTTAAAATGAAATTGTTTTTACACAATCTGATTTTTCTAATTATTCTGCATATAAAATTATTAAAATAGTTATATAAAAAATCAATAGTTTACGAGATATTTTACATTTTATTCTGGCACATATTGACATAAAATACCTTGTAAACTATTAACTTTTTGATAATTGTATCTTTAATACTTTTATGAACAGAATAATGAGATCAGTTAATGTAAAGAAAACATATCGTTGCTTTAAAAAAATATGCAAAATGGATAATTTTTTAAATAAGCAATTATATGTTTTTTTTCACCAACAGATTCGTCTCATTATTCTGTTCATAAAAGTAATAAGGTATGATTATCAAAAAGTTAACAGTTTACAAGTTATTTAACATTTTATGTGCCAGAATAAAATGTAAAATATCTCGACTATTGGTTTTTTGATATTATTATCTTAATACTTTTATATACAGAATTAGAGGAATTATATTATATAAAAAAAATCATACAATTTCATTTTAAAAAGTGGAGGTAACCTTCATATCTTTTTAACGATCATATTTTTTGATTCCAACTAAAAAAAACCCCAACGTAACCAAAATGCGTCCCCCTCGAAACCTTCCACTTTCATCTGAAACATTTTTTTATATCATCAAAAATAAACGATATTTCAGATGGTCGATTTAAGTGGACCATCCTCTGTGTGTGTGTGTGTGTGTGTGTGTGTGTGTGTGTGTGTGTGTGTGTGTGTGTATACGTTTATTACATACTTTTATACTATTATTTAAAATAGGACATACCCAGCAAATAAAACTATATCCAAAATAGAAATGTCCCAAGCCAAATTTAACCTCTGTCTGTTTTATTTGCAATATAAACTGCAACACCTAATTGAAATAAATAATTTAATAAGCGTTAAATATATACATTCTGGACAGTTCAGACACTTGCAAAAATTTTATCAAATAGATGAGTAAATTTTAGACGTTATTTTAAAACCTCAATTATGGTACTTTGTCGCAGATATCAAAGAGCAACTCTATCCCTTCCATTTACTGACATTTTGTTATTTTTAACTTCAATTGTGTCAAAATCAATCCATTTATTAGTTTCAAAATAAAGTTCATATTAATGTACGTACTAAATAATAAATTAAATTGAGTCAAAATTTATTATCAAATTTAATACATTTTTAAGAGTTAAATTATTTAACTACAATATTTTAATACCACCGCGCGGCGTGCAACCTATCGTGATGCGGGGGTTCACTCTAGGCCGTCCCCGAGCCCGGGGCCGTTTTAGACACTTAGGAGGGGCGGGTGTCGATCTAGGATACTAACTTGTGCGGACTTCTCTCGATAATCCAGACAGTGTCGAGCGGGAAGATTCCGCATGATATTCCATAGAAAAAGGGACTTTGTTTCTATGATGGGGGGGGAGGGGGGGAGGACAGTGATTTAGCTGCTATTCCCTCCTCCCCCAGTCTTACGGATATTAAGTTTGACGAAGGTACTGGAAGACCACATGGCCGACTACCGGGGTAAGCCAATGTTGGAGGACTTCAATGCCCGAAACCCAGCGTGAGATCCGGGGAATTCTAACAGGAGAGGAAACCTGCTGATGAACTGGGCATACAAGATCTGTGCCTGTTCAACAAGGAGTATAAGTCCATGTGTATGTATTCACATGGCAAGTCCTGCGTGGACGTGGAATATCGCCGGACGTGTTGTGGAGTGACGGGTGGCCGAGGGGATTGAGTTCCTCTCGACTCATACATACTGCTGGAGGTAGGGATCTCCAAAATGCAACCATTGGGAGGATGGATAAAGGAACATGTTTCCTTAGATGGAGCTTACAAAATAAAGAAATGGAGGCGAAGGCCTCCGTCAAATCGTGGATGGACGTGTCGCAGAAAGCGATGGCGGAGGCTCACGTGGAAGTAATGGGACGGACTATCAGAAATCTCTGATCTCACCGCAGGCGGGCTCTGCCGGTCGGCCGAAAGTCTACTGGTGGAGTGATGAGATCATGGCACTGAAAGCGTCTTGTAACCATATACGAAGAAGGCTGATGAGGGCAAGAAACCATGTAGTAATGTCTCCGGAGATAATCCGAGAGTTATGGAGGCGAGACGCGCGATGAGGAATATCATCCGGAAGAGAGTAAGACGTCCCTCTGGAGAAATCTCCTGCATACTGGAAGCGGAGCCATGGGGGATGCTCTATAAAGTGATGATGGGCAGACTGAGAGAAGAGAAGCGGGCGGTTGTTGAGACTCTCTCACCGCAGATGGTATCCACGGGAGATAGTGGGAGTACTATTTCCCCAGAGAGACCAGTGGGAGGGGAAACCCGGTCCCTGCGAGTAAGAGGAGGAGATGGCCGTCTCAGACATCGCCGACGGAAGTCTTGAGTGTGATAGAAGGCAAAGCTCCGGGACCGGGAATGGGATAGCCGAATTATAAAAGGCACGAACTGACACCTCGGTGGGAGAAATGCTTCATCGGATGTCTCAGGGAAAAAGTTTTTCCGATCCCCTGGAAAATAGCTAGATTCATGCTCCTAAAGATGCCAAACAAACTGAAATTGGCCATCCTACAAACCAATCTGCTTGTTCTGTGAGCAGGCTAAGTTCTTGGAGCGGATGGTTTGTGGGAGGATATAGATACACTTGAACAAGACCGGAGGTATCTTGGAGCGTCACGGATTCCGAGTTCATAGATCGATGATTAACGTGATCTGGCGGGAAAGGGTTGAGGACAGATTGAGGAATGGGGATATCCTTTGATATAGCCAACGCTTTCAACTCTCTTCCCTGTTATTGAGAAGGCGTTAGTGGAAAAAGATGTACTAGGGTACTACCGATCCATCTATGGGGAGTTATCTCTCAGAAAGGTTTCTCACGTACGTGGATCGGGACTTCACGTGCGCGAGGAGACAACAAGAAGAATTCTATATGGTTCGGTCATAGGACTGACTCTGTGGAATATAGGGTGTTGCGAATGCCGATGCCGATGCTCCGTTGTCTGCGGGTGAACGGAGCGTCCCTGGGCGAAACGCGGATCCGGGCCGAACTGAGGGCGGCCTCATCAGGGCAATAGAAAGATTGGAATTGAAAGTCTCCGCCTCCAAAAGGGAGATGATGGCTTTCGGAGAATGAACATGTCCCACGGGACATGCCTTCGGAAATGAGGAGGGAGACAGTGATTCCGTTGGGATCCACCTAGGATGTACCTGAGACTAATTCTGGACTTGCGGTAGATTTTCCAGGACCACTTTCGCCTTCTTCTCCCGAAAGAATAGCTGCGTCACTGGCCCGTATAAATATAGGCCAAAATAGGGGGACCATACGCGGCGGCCTTAGAGATCATTATGTACGGGGCTCCGATCTGGGCGCAAACTGTAGTTCAAGACAGAATCATAATTTGAGACGTGGCGAAGTTTCAATGTCATGTTGAGGGTTTTTCACGAGTATCGAACGGTGTTACATGAAGCAGCCGCGATCCTAGATAGAATCATTCTGTTCGGCATTGCCGCGGATAGGCGAATATATTTCCGCCGACGCGAGATATTACGTAGGGATGGCCATAAAGCCGCAAACAAAACCTCTCATTTATGAGGATGAGCAGAGGAGGGCTATCGTAAAATGAAGGGATCATCTGTAGAGGTTCTCACTCTATGCTCTCGGGACCATAATTAGAAGAGACATAAGGATGAAACTGGAGGAATGGATGGTCAGATCGCATGGATCGCTGACGTACACGCAATGCTGACTATGACTCCTTCTGGGCCTCCATGAAATACGTAAAATGCAAACATCGATATGTATTTACTGCAGAACCGCGGTGGACATCGGCTTGCATACAATGTTTCATTGCTCCATGTGGGCGGAATAAAGAGAAAAGATTCTCAAAATGATAGAAATACGCCGTAACTACGAGATAGTCGGTGCCATCGGCCTCAGCAAGCAAGAAATTGGACGATCTTCGCAGAATATTGTGAGATCGTAATGGAGAGAAAGGAGAAGAAGAAAAGAAAACGCCAATAGGGTGGCTATGGCCGGGGCGGAGATCCCTCTCCCCTCCTTCCCAACTACAGAATATACCGAGGTAACCCGGTAAGAGGTGTATTGTAAATATAGGACTAAGTATCCTCGGATACATGCGCGCGCGCGCGCGCGCGTGTGTGTGTGTGTGTGTGTGTGTGTGTGTAAATATAATGTGGCTGGGGTTAATAGTAATAAGTATTGTAGATATATGAGTACGTGTAGATAAATATTTTAACACACACATAGAAGTAGCATACGATTTTCCTAGGTATGGAGAGCTTCACTCCATGGATGTACTAATTTTGGGGGATATAATAATCGCCTAATTGGCAATTCCGGGGCATCCCCGTACATCCTGAAGACGAGAACGAGAGGAGTCTTAGCTTGGTATACGACCGGCTCGGAATATCCCACGTCATAGGGCGTGGGATTATGAGCGGACGGAGCGAGTTGAATCCAGCATATCTGTCGGTACGGGCTAGGAATTGTCCCCTCTCTGGCTGGGTTCCCATCCTGAGAGGATCTCAGAGAGAAGATTTTTTTATTCTTTTGCGTAAAAAAAAGTTTTAACAAAGTTAAATTAATGACATTGAGTAGAAGCAAGGCCAACATACAGAAATTTTTTTAAAAATAAATAACTCAAAATGGTTATAACGCTATGAATTTAATTATTGTATTCTTTATATTTTTAGGATATTTTTAGGATAATTATCAACATCAATTACAAATATTTTAATTTATTTTCAGTTTTATGCCAACTGTATTGAGTTTTATTATATATATATATTATTTAGCAGAATATTTATAATATGATAAAATATACATTCACACGCAAAAAAACTGGCCAGCAAAAAAGGTCGTTTTTGCTTCAACGTTAAATAACACGGTGAAAAAAAATTGTACAGAGGTCTATAAAAAAGCAAATTAAAGGTAAAGATTTACTTTTTCGAAAGCTGTAAACCCCATTTGTGTCCAACTTTTAATTGGTGCCGTGGAACTTCGCAAAGTTCATAAAAAATTTTGAGAATTAATGCATCTTTACTTATGTTTGTGTAACTTTATGAAATATCAGTAGTACAGTTTTTGAAGTACCTGAAATATAGAAATTTCAAGCTTTAAAACACTTTTTTAAAAATATCAATACAATGTCATTGAGTTGTTGTTATTTGAAAATATTAAAAATTTGTGATAAAAATTGAGTGGCCAGGTTTTTTTATGTGTGAGGGTATACAGTCGATATACAAGGTATATAGTAGAATTGATAGTAATGACAGTAATAATAAAATACGTATTAATAACTTTATGAAATAACTTTCAAAACTCACTTTTGTTATATAAAATAAAAAATAATTGTTAAAACTTTTTCTAGCTTATTCTTATTTGTGGTGTTAGAATGTGTATACAAGTACTTTAAAATATATAAAAGAATAACACATTGTTATGTAATATCCTAATTTTGTACATAATCATTCGATGACATTTATGAAGGTGTCCAAATTTGGAGCGTTAGTAAAATTACACATAAAACTTTGTTGTAATTATTTACCTATTCACGTAAATCCTCATCGAGATTATAATTGGACAATTTGTAAAGAATTGCTACTGTTTCATTTATCTGAAATTATATTAACGTAAAATTTATAGTAAAATTGTAAATTTTGCATTCATTTCGTCATTTCAAACAAAATTTTGATCTGTATAATTTCAATGTTGCTTGTGTTATTATTCTAATTATAAATAATTATTAATGCTTTTAATCTACTATAACTATACCTTATAGTAAACAGTTTGATATATGTAGTTTAATGCGAGAAATAAAATGCTATGCAAAATGAAATTAAAATATATACTTAAATTAAAGATAATATTATCAAATGTCCATATAATCTGATAATTCTGTCCAATCAATTGATATATTGATAGACAGATCACTACAGCTTCATTAAAATAGAACCATGTTTGTATTAACATTTGTACTTTGAATATTGTGTTTAGTTTGCGTGATATATGGCATAATTGTAAATGGACGTGTCTGTAAATAAATTGTTATAATTAATCGAACAGTGAGACATATACGAGAGACATATACGAAAAGTATTAAGCAAAAAATATTTTTAACGTAGAATTCGATTTAAGCTATAGTGTTATAACTTGCAGTTTATAATGTATAATTATTTCATGCAATTGAAATTAATTATTCTTGTATACATATGTATACATATATAAAGCGTCTCGTTTTAACTGCTGCATCAAATTATTTAGAAACGATATGAAAAATGTATTTCAGATAAAAGTTAAACGATTTCGAGGGGAACATATTTTTTAAAATACTTTTTGAATATATTTCTGTTACATTGTTTTTTTTTTAAGTGAAGAGATAATTAAAAGATATTAGTATACAATTTAAGGATGTATTAGACGATAATTAAGTGTATAAGATGATAGTTAAGTGTATAATTTAAGGATGTATTAGACGCACAGTTCCTACAAAGAAAACTAAATTTGGAAGTATTTAATATTTCCATTTCAAATAAAATATATAGGTATACAACTTTGCTTCCGCCGTTTTTTTTCCGAAATTCGAGGCTTTATTGTAAAAAACTGATTATACATTTATGATTCAAAGTATTGTCCATCGCTGGCCACTACTTTCTCCCATCTTTCGGGTAGCGTACGAATCCCGCGTCGAAAAAAATTGGTCATTTGAGGCTATCCATTAATCGATCCAATTTTTTACTTCTTCATAAGACCGGAAGTGCTGGTCAGCCAGGCCGTGTGCCATTGATCGAAACAAGTGATAGTCAGAGGGAGCAACGTCTGGAGAATACGGCAGGTGGGATAGGACTTCCCATTTCAACGTTTCCAAGTATGTCTTGACCACTTTCGCAACATGGGGTCGAGCATTGTCATGCTGCAAAATCACTTTATCGTGTCTCTCGTTGTATTGCGGCCGTTTGTCTTTCAATGCTCGGCTCAAACACATCAATTGCGTTCGATACCGATCGCCTGTGATTGTTTCAGTCGGTTTTAACAGTTCATAATACACTATGCCGAGCTGGTCCCACCAAATACAGAGCATGACCTTGGACGTCAAAATTACCGTTCTTGAAGCGTTGAAACCACTCACGACACGTTCTTTCACTAATAGCGGCCTCACCATAAGTATTTGAGAGCATTCGATGAGTCTCAGCCGCAGATTTCTTCATATTGAAGCAAAAAATTAAAACCTCTCGCAAATGATAAGAATTTGGCTCGTAAACTGACATTTTCAATCGAGAATAACTTTATGATGCAGACACAATCGACTAATGTTTCTATGGGGTTATATTGACAGATGCCCAAGTTTATTGTATGACGTCTATGATTTATTTATTTCGACCACCACTTACCGCTAAAGCCATCTATAGGAAAACGGCGGAAGCAAAGTTGTACACCTAATAGAAAAAAAAAATATATTTTATTTACTCTTAATACTGGTTTTTTTAACTATTCCTTCATAATCTTCTTATTTTTCTTTAATTTTATTTAGAAGACATTTAGGTTTTTTTATTAAAAATAGTAGTGTTCTTATAGAAATTTCGTTTATTGTATTATTTGCAACGGCATTTAAGAAAACAAAATTGGGCAAAATTTTCTTACGTTCTTTTTGTGTTCTTATTTGTTTTTAGTACTATTAATCTTGATTATAATCTTGATTATAATCATAGATAATTATAAGACTTAAATAATTTTTAGTGTAGTTAACTTATGATGTAACAAAATTTTGATAATATACTATCTCTTTCAATAAAAACAGTCATGTAAATCAAAATAAACTGGGATTAAGTAATAGTAAATTTTAAGAATATTTAAGAATATTCTCAGAATATTCATAGTAAATATTCATAAATATCTATTACTATTTAATTTTTTGAATGTTACATAAATATTTTACACATTCATTTTTTTAAATTTTATTTTCGAAATATTATTAAAATATAAACTAAATACTTTATATAAATAATAAATAATAATAGAAACCGAGTTAATGTAACAACATAATATAGTAGAGAGCGCCTATGAATCGGTCAAAGTTACGTTAGAAGTTACGAATAATATAATATTCTAAGTTCGTGAATTTAATTGATCTCAAATGTGACTGTGCCGAAACGTTCGGACATTAAAAATACAATCAATCTGAAATGCTAATAATCGCGATCCGAAACGGCATTTATAATTGTATGAATAACTTCCTTGTTAAATGTATCAGAATTACTCGTTAATTCAATAAATTGTTCTCGTTAACTATAGTCGCAAAATATATCTTGTTGATCAAACATGTCTTTCTGTTAATTATTAGGACATTTCATTTTTTATATATAATATACTGTTTCTCCTTGTTGTTCATCAAATATAAACAAGAATGAATAATGCATCATGCAATCATGCGCATCATGTACTCATAATCTATGAAGTATTGGGTTGTCCGGAAAGTTCGTGCCGATTAAAATTTAAATTTTAGTATTTATTAAATTAAAATTTTCTTCGTTTCAATTTTCCTTCAACATCGGCTCGAACTTTCCGGACAATCCAATACAAAGCAGTATATAACATAGAGAAATTCAAAATAATCCTATCGCTATAACTTTCAAAATTTGTATACATTTCTCTCAAAATTATATTGATGATGGAAAGAGAAAACATTTTTTCATTAGCCATGGTACATATCATTTTGTTCTAATTCATTACAAGATACGACGACATAAAACAATACAGCAAGTTCGCCCGACTTATTACTGTTATGTCGATTGATACAATAACTGGATTACTATAATGCGCTGAGATTTAAATTAATCATAATTCTAATGTTCAGGAAAATTCCAGAGATTCGTAATCCCAACCAAACTGAAAAATATTAAACAAATCCTTATAATGTAATAAATAATATAATACTTATAATCTAGTTCTAGTTCTAGTTGTAAAATCTTGAATCTTATCATAACAACCAGAAATATTTTCTGATTGACAAGATCAGAGATTTTGGTTTAAATATAATTTAATTATATAATTTAATTATATATCCGCATGCGCGGACATCTTATTTATATCAAATCATAATAAAACAAAATTTTTCATGCATTGCTGCGAGAATAGAAGATCAATTTTATACCTGCGTCGTAACAATTATTGTAACGGACAAAACTGTGGAATACATCTGAAAGAAAGTATGCTATCATTATACTTAATGGAAATAGTTTTGTTAACCCTTTCGCTCAGAAAACATCCACCGAAATATCATTGTTTGGGATCCCACGCCAAAAGTATACACATTATACGTGAGAATCTTTGACATTTAAAATTACGTTTTACGCCTAAACAAAGTCACTTAATATGTTTTTAAAAAAAAGGGAATATTCCTTAACAAGATGATATAATTTCTTCGTAAATCATTTTTTATATACTTCCTTCATGCTAGTATCATTATAGATCAATATACTACTAGTACTAATTATGTTTATGTTTAAATATATATCATTTGACAAAATCAATGTTATACTTGTATACGGCTATATGAAATGATTTGGCGTAACTCTTATTATAAAGAACACAATAAATTACTTCGCGAATGCTGGCTATAGCGTTCGTCTATACGGATTGCTTTGTGAATACCGGACATAATGGGTGTTAAGAGCAAAGGGTTAAATTCAAAAGAGTTATTTGTAAAAAAGATCTAGAATATGTTCTATGTTATATATATATACACATTTATTCTATTATATATATATAGGGTGGAACAGCAACTCTGTTCTCTTAGAATGTTTTGCTATTTTTAGAGATATGAAATAATATATTTATTGAAGTTGTATAATATCAAGAAGGGTATAATATACTGATAATAGTTTTTCTATGGGTGGAGGCGCTTCGAAGATCACCTTCATTTTTTAAAATGTATTTATATAATTTTTTTTTACACAATATTCCTCTAATTATTCTGCACATAAAACTATTAAAGTAGTGGTATCAAAAAGTCAATAGTTTACGAGATATTTTCTACTTTATTCTGACATACACATATATTAACATGAAATATTAAATAGCTTGCAAATTCTTAATATTTTTTGTAATCTTTAATACTTTTTTGAACAGAATAATGAGATGAATCAATTGATAGAAAAAAAACATATAGTTGCCTATTTAAAAAATTATCTTTTTTACATATTTTTTAAAACAACTATGTTTTCTTTGCACCAATTCATATCAATACTCCGTTCATAAAGGTATTACAATTAAAAAAAAATAGTTTATGAGTTATTAAATATTTTACGTATATATGTCAATATATGTCAGAATAAAGTATAAAAAGTGTCTCGTAAACTATTGATTTCTTGATATTTTTATACTATCTTAATACTTTTCTATGCAGATTAATTAGAGGAATTATGTTGTGTAAAAAAAATTATACAATTCCAATTTTAAAAAAGTGGAGATGACCTCGACACATCACCAAAGCGCCTTCATTTATAGAAAAATTATTAGCAGTATGTTATACTCTCTTAATGTTACACAACTTCAATAAATATATTATTACATATTTTTGAAAAGAGTGGAAATATTTTAAGCGGACATAGTTACTGCCCCACCCTGTACATATATGTACATTTATTACATACGTTTATTATTTTTATACTTTTATTTAGAAGAGAACATACCTCGCAGATAAAATTATATCCAAAATAATAATGTCCCAAGCCAAATTTTACCTTTGTCTGCTTTATTTGTAATATAAACTGCAAAATCTAATTGAAATAAATGATTTAATAAGCGTTAAATATATACTAACATTATTAACATTATTAACAGTTCGGATATTTGAATAAATTTTATTAAATGGATGAGTAAATTTAAGATATTATTATAAAATACCAATTATGTTACATTGTCGTAGATATCAGAACAATCCTACGGTTTCATGATACTCCGTTATTTGTAATTTTCGTTATTTGTAAATATGTGTCAAAATCAACCAATTTTTTAGTTTCAAAGTACAGAATTCATGTTAGTACTGTGCGATTATCGATTATCAAAAAATCTACCTCTGTTGATTCGCATAGATCGATTTATGATATGCAGACAGCATCACCATTACATCCTTCTTCTCTCTTATACAGGATGTTCTCAAAAGATAGTACATCAAATTTTAGGGATATCTAGTACTCGTTAAAGCAAACCAAAAAGTCTTAATGAACAGTCTCCGAAAACTTTTTATTTCTGAGTTATGAAGCATTTTCTTTTGTGAAAAATAGAAAATAAATTATATTGTTTATAATAAATGTTCAATGTGCGTTCGGCTCATGTCAATACACAATTCGGTATGTTTCGTCATTGAAGATCCCAGGTTTATTTCATATTTGTTGACAACAGTTTCCAAATTTCTTAGTCAGTTTATTCGGACGGCTCTATGTGATCATCTAATTAAGGGATTGTTGTATTCAATTTTGAATTGTGGACCATGTTTAGTTTTGTGTTATCTGAAAAATAGCTAATTTTTACACAAATTCTGAAATGACGAATATTAATTTTATGTATGACAGAGCAAAAGCAGCACGCTTGTATTATATCATGCATTTTATTCGAATCACCGACAGCCAAGTAGAAGAATGTATAGCAAAATTCATCAACGCTTACGTGATAGATAGTTCAAACCAAATTTAATTGCGGTAGACCGTGACTTAGAATTCCTGCATTCGAGGAAAATATTTTACGCACAATTGAAAAAAATCTTGGAATATCTTGTCGAAGAATCGCCCTGTAAAAAAGATCAAGCCATCACATTGTGTGGAACATTTTGCATGATCAACTTTTGCATCTCTATCATATCCACGTTCTCTTCTACTAGTTGATTTGCAATAACGGATCACTTTTGTTAATGGCTTTTTCATCGATCATCCAATCAAGATTCACAATTTTTGTGCAATATTTTATTTATTAATGAGACATCCTTCATCTGGGATGGGATCAAAAACGTTCATAACATGTTTGGAGAGATAAAAATCTTCATGCTATCATAACATCACGACATCAGCATCGTTTTTCTGTGAACGTTTGGGCAGATATTTTTGGAAACCTTACATTTTGCCTAATAGACTAACAAGTGTATCTAATTTTCTCGAAAATGATTTATTCGAATTTTTGGAAGATATTTCTTTACAACGAATTCTAGACAACGAATGTGATTCATGCACGATGCCTATTTCCTCGTTAATGTCAGACGCCATTTAACCAATTGTTTTCAAGAAAGGTGGATAGGACGTGGCGATCCATTTGTATGATCTCCTCGCTCACCGGACTTAAATCCATTGGATTATTATCTATGGGGACACTTGAAGAGCATGGTATATGCCACATCAGTTGATACAATAGATGAATTGATCTATTCTAGTCAATAGAGAATTGAAAAACTGTTATCAACAAATACGGAATAAACTCAAAATTTTTGACCGTGTTCGATCTTCAATGAGGAGACGTGCCGAATTGTGTTGAAATGAACGGAGGACACATTGATCATTTATTATAAATTTAAGTTATTTTTTATTTTTTACAGAAGAAAATGCTTTATAACTCAGAAATAAAAGGTTTTCGGACTGTTCATTAAGACATTTTAGTTTGTTTTAACGAGTACTACTACCCCTAAAATTTGGTACCACCTTTTGGGAACACTCTGTAGTTTGCTAACACATTACATTGCTCTCCTTACTTTTGTCAAGCATTAATTGTATATAAAATAATTTTGTTGTATTATTAATTATTTACCTGTTTACATAAATCCTCATCGAGATTATAATTAGATAATTTGTGAAGAATTGCTACTGTCTCATTTATCTGAAATTATATTAATATTTAAATTAAATTATATAAACGAATATTTATAGTGAAACTAAAAACTTTGTGTTTAATGAATAAGATTTTGCCATTTCAAATAAAATTTTGACATGTGTAATTTCATTGATGCTTATTATTCTAATTATAAATAACTATTAATGCTTTTGATCTACTGTAACTATACCTTAAAATAAACCGTTTGACATATGTAGTTTAATGTGAGAAATAAAATGCTACTCAAAACGAAATCAAAATATGTATATAATTCCTCTGCAGAATAATAAAATGTCCATATTCCTTGATGATCTCCAAACAAATGATATATTGATAAACAAAACGGTATAGCATTAAAAAAGTACCATATCATTTGTATTAACATTTGTACTTTGAATATTACGTTTAGTTTGCGTGATATGAGGCACAGTTGTAGGTGGACGTGCCTATAAATAAATTGTAATTATTGTATTATAATTAATCAAACCGAGAGATATGAGACATATGAGAAATACTAAGCAAAATATGTATGTTTTTAACGTAGAATTTAATATAAGCTTACAAACTATAATTTTATAACTTGCGGTTCACAATGAATGATTTCACGTAACGAAATTAATTATTTTTGTATACATATGTATATACATATATAAAGTGTCTCGTTTTAATTACATCAAATTATTTAGAAACTGTATCAAATTAGAAAACGCATCAATTTAGAAACGATATGAAAAATGTATTTCAGATAAAAAAAAGTGAAACGATTTCGAGTAACATACTTTTTTAACATATTATTAGTAAATACTTTTTGAACATATTATTTGTACATTGTTTCTTTTTTAAGTGCAAACACCTAAAAAATATTAGATTGACAATTTAAGGATGTATGATATTTAGATGTTCAGATACGATATTTAGATGTTCCTTACAAAGAAAATTAAATTTAGACGTATGCATTTACATTTCAAATAAACAAATTTTGATTTATGTATTGAAAGCACATAAAAAGCACATAATTTTACTGTACTAATTTTTGATTTTGTATATGATTTTGTATATGATTTAATAAAAGAGGTGCTAACGTAACGTTAAGCCAGCACCCCCATCTTTAATCGCGATTTTCTGCTAAAACGTTCGAGTATAAAATTGGCATTAGAGCACATAATTAGCACATAAATAGTACTTAATTCTGACATAAGTGTCGTTATGATTTTTTGTGGGAGGGAGGGGTGCTAGCTTAACAGACATCGGATACTGTACTTATTATTATTCTAGTGTCCGTTATTCAAACAGTTGTTTTCAGAGCTAGTTCCTCTTAGACATTCTTACACTTTCATCTACCAGTTCTTTTCAAAACTCTTCCCTTTGACAGAAGCAAATTATACAAATATTGTATTATAAAACTATACAATCGCTTATTGTTATATTTCGCCAGGCTAAGCTTCAGCTTTATCAATAATGGATTAATAGTTTTATTAATGGATTAATAATTCAAGGAGCTGCTCGATGTTGCAAAAGGCATTTGAACGATAATGTTTGCAAAAATGATGATGCTAATTGAATAAAACAAATATTAAATACAACTATCTTAAGTGGAACCGAGATATTCAACTTATTGAATAATCTCTCTGAAAAAGTATTAGCAAAGAAATAATTATTTTTTGACACTTCTGAAACCTTAAGTGATGTTGATTATCATCAACTTACCGGAATATCTGCGAGAGATTTCAATAATCTTTTGACTTCTGTTAGTGAAAAAATCCACAGTATATCTATAAAAAGTGCATTTGTCTCGCTTTATTTCTTATTAAATTGAGAGCAGGTCTTATACAATCCTGTCAATACTTTTCAGGATACAGAGACGTATAATTGGTAGAATAAATTGGTAAAATAATAGACTCTGCTAGAAAAGCCACAACTGGAAGATTTTGTTCCCAATCATCTTAGTTTGAATCATATCACGAGAGAAGGTTTCATACGATTACACACTAGGGATATGACTAAAGCTCTTTTTTTTGCGGAAGATAAAGACGTGGCAATATTTATAACAGATGGAACATGTACATAGAAAAGAATAATAATTATTTCCAAAGGCATCCTTTTTCTGTACAAAGGCAGACTTCTGGTCAAGATATAGACTATGAAGGTAATTAATACTACTGGATATTTTGGATGTCTTTGATCCTTACTTTGCTGACGGGAAAAATAATGATGCCAATGTATTAAACAGTCTAATGAAAGAGAGAAGTTCTCTACATTTAGAATTGTTATGGCCAGAAGACGTTATCGTAGATCGAAAATTTCGTGATTCAATAACAACTTTGGAAGAATATAGATGATACCGAAAATATCTCATTTTTTTAAAGGAAGGCAACATGATATAAGTGCGAATGAATCCAGACCAAAATCCGTTGACTTGTCAAATGGTTTAATTAAATGGTTTAATTAAACATGGAAAATGCTGGCCAATATTTTTCCTAACACTCAAACCATACATCAGAGACGTAAGAATTGTATTGTATTTGCACTGTGTAATGCTTACCGACCATTCGAGTTTAAGTCATCACCAGATCAAATAATTGTTCAAAGAATGCTCGCATTGTCTAAAAAAACCCAATAATCTCCAAAAGATTGTAGAAGATGAAAAATAGTTTAGAAAGATCACCATTTGAGAGAAAATACAGGCAAAAATCCATTAGAGACTTTCCTCGTTTGACACTCCAAGATCTTCACAGAACGATTGGGATTTATCAGATAAAACAAGCGGCGTCTTATACACGAAAACAAATGGCGGAAGATGGTGATTACGTGCTTTACATGAACAAACAAGAAGCAGACATTTTAAGAGTTAAGTTGCAATCTCGACATACTTTATCCAAGCAATATCAACTTTAGATTCGGTATGAGAAGGATGGCTTTGATCCTATCAAAGATTGGTATTATCAATGCAAAACGGAAACATTGTAGGATGTTGTGCGCATATAGCATTTGTTCTGTGATACCCAAGATACTGTAAATATATGGAAAATACATTTCAATACTACAATGATGCTTATCCAGAATATGAAACGGATGCTTTTTGATCCGAAACAGATGAATCGGTAGATAAGGAATAAAACATAAAAATATATTTAAAATTCATAATATTGATTTCTGCATAAATATGGCAACTCCATCGCTCTGTTTAAACTGCAATCAGTCGAATTGAATCTAATTGTCCTCAAAATATAGATTTTCGTGAGTTTGGGCAAAAATTGGAGGAGGCCGAAACCGACTTTTATAAGGCCTCATCCATTTTATAAAAAATACATAGGCACAATAAATAATTTTTTAAATAAACAAATATATATTGTTTTCTTTACATGACTTATGTCATTATTCTATTCATAAAAATATTAGGATATTACGATTATCAAAAAGTTAATGTTTTATGAGATATTCAATGTGCCATGTTAATTATATGTGCCAAGAAATGTATCTATAATATCTCATAAATTATTGATTTTTTTATATTTCTAACTTAATACTTTTACATGCGGAATGATTATAGAGAAATATTACGTAAAAAAAATCATAAAATTCAATTTTAAAATGCGCAAATAAACATAACGTTTTTCATTGCGTCTCTCATCATATCTCTAGAAAAAAATAATATCTATTATAGAAAAGAATAATATAATCATCTTAGGCTCCTCTCGAAGCAGTTGCACTTTCATAGAAAACACTAAACTTTTTTATACTTTTTGAAATATGTTGACGTGAAAGTTAAATTGTAAAATTCTATATATATATATATATATATATACGTAGATATATACATGCGCATGCATGTGTGTGCACAGTAATTCTATTAAATAATTATTACATTATAATCCATATATATTGATTGTGATTCTTAGCTCCTGTTATCCGCTGATGCACAAAGATGGATCTGTTTTGTCTTCTGTAATCTGTACTACTTTCGAACAGATTAGAATATAATACACGTAAACGTTCATTGATTCGATGAAATCTGGAGCTTATGCATCTAAATTGAAAAATAATTAATCGTATCTTTTATTAACATTACAATATATGCATTATGTATAAGTATATTAATGCTAATTGCGTTAATAAATAATTAGAAGTCGAATTAAATTAGAGTTTTATAATTTATTTGTTATGTTTCAATATAATATTTTATACATATATGAGGAGCAAAATTTCAAAATGAGTTTTGTCCAAAATTTATAATTCAGTTTCAATTGTTTTAAACTATAATTTGTTTACAGATAACGAAAAAGAAAGCCACCAGAAAAACTATACGCCTTACAAAAAAATAACAATATTTTAATCAGTAAGCTAAGAAATATATTAAACAAAATTACTAAACAATTGTTAACAACATTAAACAAATGTATGTTTTGTTAAGGAAGTTTTTACGTTTTAAGGATAAATAATATCAATTATTTTGAAAAAAGCTTATAGACTCAAGAATATCCCATAAAAATGTTTTTTGGAAGAAACAAAAATTGTCCAAGATATACGAGATAAAATGACATGGTATGTGAGGTCTCATGATCGATTCTAAAGGGTGCATCAACCAATTGCTATAATCGGCATCCGCCATTATTTATATTCAATCTTTCAAAACCATTCTAAAACATTTCTATCTATTGATAGAGCAAAGGTTCCATCTGAGTGTCACTTTCATTTCTAACGGAAAATGGAGTGATACTTGTACTAAAATATTTCAAAACTTTATTCGCCTTTTTCCCTGTTTTTGAATATGGTCATCACGATTCGAAAAAAAGTGAAAGTCCGACTGACTTCTATTTTTATGTTATACACAAAAAAACATGTCATCGCTCATACAGAATTATTATAATAGTCTACGTTAATTTTTTATATTTTTTTAAAGGTCAAATAAATGAAAAAAATGTAAGGAAAATTCGAATTATTTTTTCAAACTGTTGCCATTTTGAAAATATACATATGACATTAATTATTCTAGTTACAAGTCCATGAGAATTACAAGTCCATTTGTTTATAAGAAAAAGCTTTACTTTTGACACCAACAATACGATCAATCATCATTCATATTCGCGGTGCATGCTTAACTTCAACGCCATCTTATTACTATTTTGTAAAAAATTAATACTATAAAAAATATTTTTTTTTATATGTATATTGCATTTTCTAGACTTGTATTAGTTTTTGACTATACTCAAATTTTTATTTTATTAAAAAAATTTTCAAAGAATGCCTTCAAAATCGATTCTCAAACGTAAAGATCCCTCTTAAAGGACCTTTGTTAAAGCATCTTTGGTTAAAGAATTGTGCCATTTTTCTTTTTTCT
>NW_017259240.1:2178958-2226938 GCF_001594045.1 Atta colombica | reverse complement strand
ATATATATGTATATGTACTACACGGTCGTTGGTACGTTTATCTTAACATTCATTTTTATACGAAAAGTGTGAATTTCCAATTCCAATCACTTTTTGCAAAGACTTTATACCTAATGACCAAAGTGCGCAAAAATCGCTGAAAATCTATAACAATGAATTCCAAACATCACATTACGTCATTTCGTCATATTCCAATTTGAAACTGTGACGTTATATCACTTATGCTCATCCCTTCATAGACATTACATCAAAGTCGAATCGTGGGAATACTTGGGAAAAGCGTAAAAATTTCACTCCAGAAACAAGTTTTATACAATTGCGCCTCAGAGGCCGTCTAAATATTTGCATGCGAGCACAAAGATGAAATTTTTATACTGAACTTTTATATGAATTTTTTGAAATCCAATTTAAGTTCTTTGATGCTAGATTTTGGATGTGGAAGTCTGTTCTATTACGGAGGCATAGCATCTAATTCAATCGTATCATAACTACTTATTGACATGCGGCACGGCTCTCTCTTACAGCCAGGGAAAAAGTTACTTTTACCATTAGTTTTGTCATTACTCTTCTTTGACGATTTTACCGTTATCTTTTATGTTACAATTTTACCGTTGCTTTTGCTGTTACTTTCTTATGACGTTATATATCAAGATCAAATTCATTGGAAGTGAAAATTTTGACCGTATGTTTATTCGACTCAACATTTTCTTCCTTGGAAGCGTTTTCTAAAGATGTGGTTATCTCTTATAAATATTTAACAATGTAAAGTAGTGATTAATTATTTAAAACTCAAAATAAGTATTGTATATACATGTTTTGTACAGACAATACAGAAAATATACATGTGTCATCAAACATTATCAAGGTCATGGTCATTGATGGATGACTTCTATTTTTTATATGTTACCAAAAGGATTTTATGTGTTTCACACTGTAAACATTTTGACGCACAATGTCAATAAAAATAGCTTACAAAGTAAATGTATACATATATATACTAACCCAAGGATGGCTGCAGAAATCAAAGCACTTAAGATAATAACGTTAGACATATATTTATCCAGAAACGTTATATACGTCGTATAAAAAGTGACATCATTAAGGATATAAAAAACAACAAAATTAGCACATGCTAACTGATAAAAAATGTATACAATCCATACGATTATTATTCGAATTATCCAATTACGTAGCCTTTGGTATTCCTTTGGCGCTCCGAGAGTTTCCAACGTGCTGTCTACTATAGCAAGTTCACGTAAGCACATTTTCAATTCCTTTAAAAAAAATCATATTTATCTTTTAATATGCAACACAGAAAAAAATTATTATAAATTTATATTTGAGTAAAAATTGTTGTAAAAATTGCAATATATACAGGAAATATGACAGATAAAGAGTTATATTATAATAATGTAAACATTAAAGTGTGTTTTTTTAATTTAATTTTTTTTAAATTTAATTTAGTTTATTGCTGTATGAAAAAAATTATATGTTAACAGAATAATAGACATGAACATAAAATATGATACAATAGACTAAAGTATCTTGTAAATAGTTAAACGTCAGCAAAACTGCTGTTACAAAGCCTACTAGCAATAATAAACTGGAACTAACAAGGAACATTAGACAACTCAAAAATTCAAAAAATTCCGAAACTGTGTATAAGTAAAGTAGTTCATAAAACGTAACACAAAACTGTTTTTTTGTTTGTTCAGAATTACAGTTTTAGGATATAAAAACAATCTTTTGGAAAAAAATCGGTTTTTTTTTAAGCAAATATCGTCGAAGTTATAAGAGAAAAAAATTCTGGAATAAAAAATTTGAATGGTTTCAAATTTTTACTTTAGGACTACACAAAATTTTTTTTTAATTATTTATTTATTTTATACCCTCACCCGCACCCTTTTAAAAAATATTTTTAATTTTTCTATAACGCAAATCAAAGAGACGGTTAACCCTGAAAATAACGATGTATGTTATTACATGCGCGCGCGTAAGCATCTACGAATGCCAATTATATCAGTATCTCTTAGGCATTATGGAAAGAATATCATGGTGTGCTCAGTTTGCAAGCGTTTCTCTTTAAATCTCCGTCATCTATTTCTATGTCGCTTAAGAAAGCTTCTTTCCTTTTTTGATCACATCATAATGCTAAAGGATAGAGAAATATTAGACAAATCAGATAAAAATATTATTCCATAAAAAATAAAATTCCATGAATGAAATCCTGAGGTCTACTTCAGAAAAAACGGCACGAAAGCAAGAGGAAAGAGGAATAGGATTATATTTGAGGACTGTTTTACTTCATGCGATTTGTAAGAAACGAGCAAATTAGCGAGAAAGCCGAATGGGAGAGACTGCATAGCTTGAATTTGACTAAAAGTAGTTAACGGTATTGAAAGCTTTTTATAAAAACATTTTATAATTTTGTATTTACCTATAATTATGAATTAAAAATTTCTTTTAATGCTTTCAATTAAAAATGCTATTAAATAAAAAATAAGTAATATAATAGTGTTTTCTCTTGGAATACACTGAATGTAACTTCGCACTATACCAGTTGCATGTAAGTGCTACATCAGTGCTGCACTGCACAAATGTATGTACACTACTTCATACTATCATGTTTAATTCTGCTGCCGGTTGACTTCCATTTTCAAATTTTTAATGTCATACTGATTCTACGCCTCTTTGAGATGTAGCAAAACCCTACTTCGTGCATAAAATTTGCATTATAATCAAGGAAACATGCTATACTGTCTGAGTGTTGCACTGGTGGGCGATAGTGCAGCCAAGAGAAAACGCTATTAGATTAAGCATTATTATATAGGAACCGGGAATACATTTCAAAATTTTTACCTTGAAACGACAAAAGCTTATGGGAATTAATGTGTAGATAAGAACCAATTCGATGATTAGATTGATGGGTAGCACGTTATCATTCTCTATAACATTTATTAAATATGGATAGCAATAAAAGTACATAAAAGAGCCCCATTTAGTTAAAACATATAGACAAAAGAGATACGCTCTAGGTTGTCCACAAGGATATTCGAATATGCCTAAACCGAAAAACGAGCCAAAGTTCAATAATGGTGCCAGTGTTCTTTCTAGCGTCTTCGTCATAGTTTCAGAGTCATCAGCTATCTTAACTGAATTAGTTCTTGCACGAGACACAAAGATGTTTTAATATTTTTTATAAAGTTTTCAGAAATAGTTTTTGTAAGATATTCAGAAATAGTTTTTATAAGGTTTTCAGAAATAATTTTTGCAGTTCCTTCTAGGATCTTTGTGAGTACACTGTAAAATATGTATACTGTGGGTTAACGTATTTATATGTCGTTTAATCAGTAAGTGAACAAAAGAATGAGTATAGATAATCTAAATTAGATTATCTTTCTTTTCGCGGAATTTTTATTTATAGATACGTAGATTGAGGCCACTAGATGCGAATCACTCTTGAAAAAAAATTCATATTTTTATTCAGAAGGGTACAGCAAATTAACAAAATATTTAATAATTATAATTGATCATAAAGATTACATTATGGACGATTTTATTTCAGTACTGTTTTATACGTTTTAATTTTGATTAAATTAAGTAATGACAATTATCCACAATTAGACTCCAATACTTATTGCGAATTAATTTACTAAATGCTTTATCTTTTGTGATTTAATTTCATCTAAACATGATATCGACTTTTTTTATTAAATCTATTGCTATTTACTCCTGTAAAAGCCATAGGGCAATTCTTATGATATTATACTTCCTGAATGAATTTTTATAGATATGCTAGTTTATATCTTATGTTTTATTAGTTAACAATAATAATAAAATTTACAGCATTATTGCTAATAAATAAAAAAACAATTGACACTTCAAAAATACAAAGCAAATGCTAAAGAATCTTGTGATGCATTATTTGATATACAGAAAATAGTCTAATTATTTAAATATAATGTGTGATCCAAAAATATCTGATCCGCATTTAATTCTTTTACTCTATTATTATAAAGCATAAATGATTGTAAATGTAACTATACTAGCAACATTTTATTTTCATACTAAGTACAAACATGCTTACTGTATACTTTTTACATGACTTTTAATGACGCATGATAACTTGTAATGTAAAGATAAATACAATTATTCTTATAATGATAATATAATTTAATGTAAACATAAAACGTGATGTTAATTTTACTATTATTTTTCTTTTTATTTGCAAAATATTTTTATATACATATATACACAATTTTATGTACTTACATGTATACACTATTATAGTATTATATTATTTATTTTTGTAAAGTAAAAGTAAAAAGTAAAAATTTATACAATATACTGCAAACAAAATTTTATTTCAGCTAATTGTTTTGCCTTTATTTTTTAATTCACTATAGAAATTCAGATATATTAAATACGCACAAAATATCACAGAAACCGTCCTATATCTATGCATGAAATTTAACAAAAATGTTTTATATTGAAGTGAAAAGATTCTGGAAAATCTTATATTTACTTGTAGGTATTTTATACAGATAATTTCTGTAACAGAAAAATAATAGGAATATGTGACAGATATTGTATTACTGCCTACTGTGTCAGTTTTGGAGCTCATTTTATCGACTCATTTTTGCTTATCTTACGAAAATATTAATTATTGCAAAATTATTAACAAACAGTATTATAAAAACTGCTTATATTATCTGATAGAAAACACTTTTTAGTTTGTATTTATGTATTTAAAGTTTATTTTTATCTTTTGTTTAATTAAGAAATATTGTCTAAAAACAAAATGGTATGGTGATATCGGTGATCTTTCCCTAAATATAAAAAATAACATTACCATTATATTAGAGAATTTATATTAGAAAAAACTAGGAAATTTCGGAATTTAGAGGAAACAAGGTTTGTCATGCAGAATTGACTCTCAACAAGCTAATAATTCAATCATGTATTCTCTTTTTACTGTAGATTGCTGATTAAATTATGTAAAATGTTCTGCACCAAAATCGTGTTACAATGTTATAATCAGCCCGTTTTTAAAACATAATTATGGTAATAAAAAAGACATTACTTCGTAATTCCATTTTTGCAGACGTTTATTACAAGATAAATTTTATTAAATTAACTTGTTTGAATATTTGGTTTCAAATGTCTTAAAATTTAGCAACTTTTATTTCTATATATTAGAAGGTATGAAATTAAAGTTTTCGTTCAATAATGAACATTTTTATTATTAAAACATTAATTAAATGAAATGTAATGATATTGCAGAGCCAGAATTCAGATTTTCTAGAATCATACATAAATTTTATGTTACTATTTGTATTTTGTAAGTATATGAGATATTCTTTCTAACAAAATGTGTATCAAAAATGTTATAAATATGTATGAGCAATTTATATATTTTATATTTTATGTAAAAGGATTTAATTCTATTTTATGTTATATTACATTTTATTATTCTTTGTACATTATAATACTTTCTTTGTATTCTACAATTTGATATTAAAATACATTGCATGAAACATAATAAATTGTATGTAAACATGAAAACATTCAAATCCAGCAAACACAAAGTTAAACGAATCGTATCTCTTAGATATAATTTACCACATAACAATAAAACTGTAATATAACACGTTATATTACAGTTATTTTGTAACTTAGTGTTTAAAATAAAAAAATAGAGTCGCCGTTAAAAATCAATGTGGGTAGAGGAGATACTCTTTGATCTTTAAAACTAGTCACTTCAAAATTATCGCGGTGCAAATGATTAAATGGTCGCATTTGAAATTTAATCTACGCAGAATCGTATGAAACTTCAGAACAATGATGAAAATAAAAATTGGAGCGTAAATTGAAGAGCAATCAGAGAGTAATAGAAGCGTAAACGGAACTTCTAGGAGACAAAAATCGAAACAACAGAAAAAAAAACGTAAATATCTCTTGTACGTTTTGTTGTTTTAATTTTTGCCTCCTAGAAGTTTTGTTACGCTTATAGTACTTTCCAATTTCATTCGACTTACGTTCTGATTTTTATTTCCGTCAGGGAACGAGCACACTTGTAGCATATATCTTTGGCTACATTAGTGCAGACAGTATATAAGCGTGTTTCTATGGCTAATGATAGGCTATGATAGACGAATTCATTCGGTATACCGTTTCCGTAGATGCAGTGTAGTGTAAGTTTTATGCACAAAGTGGAATTTTACTACACCGCCTCAGAGGGTCGGTGTAGCTATTTGGGCCAGTGTGATATTTAAAATTTTTAAATGAAAGTTGATGGGGAACAGAATTTTAGCGCAATAACAGATCTGTTCGCGTTGCTTCCACTTAATGCACTAAGCACCTTTGCTTTTTTTTTCAATGCCTGAATATATATTTATCTCATTTTAAATGCAAACATTTTTTAGGAGTTCAAGCTACGCAAACAGACAACCGTTTATAGCGTGCATTGCACGCTTGCTATAGATATACTCCTGTCTTTGTGTATACTTCAATTTATCTTATCGCAGCGTGTATAAAATACTTAAAAATCAAGAGGTATCATATTTTATTTTGTCATACATTGATAAGAATAATCGAAAAAAATAACAATCCTTTTAATCCTAATACGTTTTTACAATAGATACGACATTTGCGTTATAATTATGGGGCAGTAACTAAAAATTAAAGTTATTAAAAATTAGCAAATAATACTAAACATGCAGTTATGTCTTATCCTCAATGTATATCTTCTCTATGGTTCTCTTTCTTGTTTCATTCTTTTTCTTCTTCGTAAATTTGATCATGTACTAACTGATATAAGAGCAACATGTATAAATATACGTATATATTATAAATACAATGATTCATAGGACAGAAACAAATGTAATATATAATATAACTAACTAATTTAAAGAAGGCATACAAAAACGACTTCTTAATATTAATAATATATAATCAAACAAATATGATGAATAATTTGCTATAAATAATTTAATTCATTTTTAAAATGAAAATTCTAATAGCACGGGTTGATTAATTTCATGAGTCGTTGTATATATATATATATATATATACACACAATATATATATATATATATAAATTTATACACACTATATAGTATATATATTTTTAGTATAGATTTTTAGAAGTAGAAAATCTATAAAGCGGTCTGTTCTGTAAGCGTGGTGTCGCTTTCACACTCAGTATTTTGCGCCGACAAGTTCAATTCACAATGATCATTATTCTTCTCGCAAGCCTTCTTCGCTTGTTCTAAAAGACTTTGCGCCATCTGATTGCCCGTCTTCTCCACCATTTGTGAAAAGTAACCATTTGATTTGTCGTGTAACAGCTCATATGGGCAACCAAATTCCTATTGATATGACAATTCTAATTATCAAATGCGTATGAAAACTTTTCTCCAAGATATTACAAAATTTTCCAAAAAAATCTTGATTATTCTTTGTATACGTAACATTGAATTTTCAAGAAAAAGTGTATTGTTAAATAGAATATCGATTTTGAACTCTGTAAATAATTTGAAGTAAATTTTCTCTAAAGAGTAAAAATTAAGGTGATCAATAAAAATATCCCAATATTCAATCTTAAAGAATGAAATTTCACTTTTTAGAATGAATTTTATTTTAAACATCTGTCAGAGATTGAACTGATTACGCTATTAATCAAAATTATCATGAACAAACTTTTTAGATAGTTATGAAGAAGATTATATCTCTTAATTTTATCTTACAAAATCAATATTCTTCTTAACTCATTCACGCTTTAATTATTAAAAAGGAAAACCTACCACGATAGAACCGTTCTCCATTACGATGATCCGATTGCTATCTATAATCGTATTCAAACGATGTGCAATCGTGATAACGGTGCATTCTTTAAAACTGCTCCTTATAGTATCTTGAATTAAAGCATCCGTGCTAGAAATAAAGTTTCAAATGGAGGAATGCAAATTTATAAACATGTTAAATTGAGATATCTCTCTCTCTCTCTCTCTCTCTCTCTCTCTCTCTCTCTCTCTTTCGTGCAAATTACAGAAACAAAATATATCAATACAATTTTGATGAAAATGTTTATCAATCCGATTTAATTTAAAAAGATTTGCTTTCTATTAATCTTGAATTTATTATAAAACGAATGTTTATTGTATACCGGACTGTAACTTGATGTACTCTTGTAACATACTGTGAAAATATTTTACATCATTCGCAATAGCAACTTAATAATAGAAAGTTTCAATTATTTACATATGATAATTTATTGCTATACCTCATAGCGAAAAAAGTCATATTATAATAAACTCTCAAAAGTCACATAACTTGTGATGATACTGTGAAATCATCAAAGGCTATACCGCATTATTATTTTGATCTGTATGTGTCATAACAAAATAATTGTTAATTTATCTGTATAATGATGTCATATCTATAACAAAGCGGACATTCATACAATACAATTTTACTGTCATTCATACTGTCATTTCATACCCGTGATAAAGTAAATATTTGCACGTTATCATGACTTTGTTGCGATTATTGTAACTTCATTTGCTATGGAGAATTTATTGAAATATAATTAATCAAAATTTATTGTTTTCATCAAATAATATTTAAATATAATCCTAAAGAATCGTAAAGACTCACTGAGAATCAATATTAGCCGTGGCTTCATCGAGAACAAGCAAGCGATTGTTTCTCAAGATGGCTCTGGCTAGGCATATGAGTTGCCTTTGACCGACGCTGAAGTTATGACCGCCAGAGAAGATATCGTGGTCCAGCGCGACATCATTCAGCTCGACTTGCCGCAAGACTTCCCACAGCTTCATGTCATCGTATCGATTAAACGGATCCAGATTGTAACGTAGACTCTCGGAAAAGAGCACAGGTTCCTGTGGTATAATAGAGATTTTGCAGCGCAGTTCACTCAAGCCCATCGTGCTTGTGTCCCGACCATCGATCTTGATCTCGCCTTCAAGACTTTCATTGAATAAGCGGAAAAGTGCCGAGATCAAGGAAGACTTGCCGGCGCCAGTTCGTCCAACCACTCCAACTTTCCAGCCAGGTTCGATAGATACATTCAGATTCTGTAAAGCCCGATTACGATAGAACACAAATAATGTTTGTAAGAATGAACAGATGGTTTATTTTATACCTTCAAAACTGGTGGATCATCCATATGATATTTCATATTGACATTCTTCAAGATCAATTGTCCTTGGGATGGCCATGTAGGTGGCGGTGGATTATCCGAGGTAATAGGTTCCTCCTTAGGAAGGTTCGTGTACTGAAGAATCCTTTCTACGGAGGTCATCAGAGACACCGATTCGCTAAACTGCTTTGTGACGTATTGTAGACAACCGATTAGGATCAATGACTGCGATATTGCTAGACCTGCTTTGCTGCCGGTTACATTGCCTGTAGTATAAAGAACAAAGAAAACTTGCAATAGTTTGATGTTTGAGAAAAAGAAATTGAATGCAGAAATAAGAATTAAAACTAAAAGCTTATTTAATTCTACTAATTAATTTTTTTAAGTTGTTTGTAGTTTTTTGCAGTCTTTATCTGAAATCCATGGAAAAAAAATTTAACTTTCATTAACTAAGGACCTATTAATTAATTAGATACAATATAATTTACCAGTCTCATTCATTGGTATTAGAGAAAAACAAATGCAGGCGACGAATAGGCATGTTATTAAATCCGCAACGATAACAAAGGCTGTCGAGCATGTTAAAAAGAGATACCACGTGCCACTGTGACGATCTTGCAACTCATCAAATCGTTTTCGCATTAATTTCTCGATTTCAATGCCGCTACTTCTAATCGTCGGCAAACCATTCAGAGTAGCATTTACGTGGGAGAATATGGGACTCTTCACTGAAAACGCAAAAACATATTCAAAAAAACTTTTGAAGAATTTATTAAATTCCGGGAAATGTAAGAACTTAAAAATACGAATTCTTTGGCAGGAGTCCACGAATTTAGATGTAATATACGCCGCATTTTTTTCTAACAACGTGTTATTTGCTCTAATATACTTACTTACGCCTTCGAGACGTTTGAGGTCTTGACCAATCTTCATATAGGATTTCGTAACGAAGAAAAATAAGATGACTAGTATGGCTATCATTATCAGCATCCACTGATTAATTATTACCTCCATGATCATTATACCACATATTACGCAAAATCCCTGGAACGCCTCCAACATCAATTTGGGCAGCCATTCATCCATGATGCCTATATCCTTCGAAAATCTGTTTAAAATTCTTCCTGAAATACAAAAGTTAACTCTCTGCATGAACCGAGAAAAGAAATTACAAGTCCAGGAATCGATAGTTTAGAGCGAAAATGCTCGTATATTATTAATATACTTGGAAATTAATGGAAATTATAAAATGAGAAATCTTGTAAATTCTATTTCAGAATTTACATCTATCTATAAAGAAATTTAGAAAAGTTACAAACTTTTTCAACACTTTCAAAAATATCTTAATTCATTTAGAAAAAAATCTTTCTAAAAAATTTTAAGATTATATAAAAATTATGAAATTTTCTAAAAATTACGTGAAAAATATTTTTAAAAATTGTCATAAAATAATTTTTATGAAGTTTCTGTAAAGTAGTTAAGACGACTATCGAATTTCGTAACTATTGCTCACCGGAAGGATTGTTGTGGAAGAAGAACATGCGCGCCTGCAGCAATTTGAAAAACATGATGTTGTGAAGGTTTCTACTCGAGTTCATAGAAATTTTCATGAAAAGAAAGCTGCGAAACAACGTAGTAGCGATACAGGCGATGATACAGAATGTATATACGTATATGGCATCCATAGTGCTCAGCAGGCCGTCTGGGTTCAACGTGAAAATCGACCCAAGAAAACTATTGTTGTACATGTACGCGAATTGTTTGACATCACTAGTATTTTCAATACGCCTGACATCCTCCAAGGTAGTCCAGTATGACAGCCAATAATCATTCCCGGTAGTGGCGACCTGACTGATGATGAAGCTCATCAGCAATACGAATAGCATGAGATTATTGCCACCGTTATGCAGATATTCCTTGTACACTCTGCCGGCTACTCGACCGTGTGCACTCATCTCGGCTTCCGGGCTGTTCTCCACATAATCTGAATCATCAATGTCCGAGTGCTGCACCATGGCAAAATAATAATCTCATTACATTTATCTCTCATAATAGATGCAATCTGATGAAGTTAATTCTATTAAATCATTTAAAAATGAAAGAAAATAACGTTAAGAAAATTTGTAAATATTTGAAAATTACTTAACTTTTTTAATCTTAATTTAAAAACTTTTTCCGTGTTTTATTAATTGATAATAATTAGTGAAGATATATTGGAAATCTTTAATGCTCGAAAATACGGATACTTTTTAAAATTATTTTATATTTTCGTTTTTATTTATGTTCATTTTTTCTATATTTATTTTACATTTTTATTTTCTGTGCCATCTATTAGGTGGGAAAAAGTTCGTGGCGTTTTTTTAATGCCATCTAATGGGAAAAACGTCACGAATTTTTTCCCACACCTAATATTTTTATTAAACAAAAATAATGTAAAATATTTGTTTTCAGTTCAGTTTCTATATTTTTTTATTGTAAATAACGAGTGACGATCTTACAGTAATGGAACTTCTAGTTGATAATCTTGATGTTCGTCTCGTTATTGTGATTCTCTTAGACATTTCCGAAGCTCTTCTCATATCTTCTTCCTTTCTCGCTTGATTCAAATCGTTTAACATCCCAATGAAATCTTTATTTGATTGTACTAATTCATTATAATTTCCTTGCATTTTCACGAAACCCTTAGAAAACAAATCAGGATATTTAATTTAAAAAATAATCAATCTTCATCTTTTAATTAATTATATATGAATTACATATAAATTAAATCTTTAAAAATTTTTTGTCATTTTTTTATTTAAAAAATTTTATTATTTATTAATTTTAATTATAAATTATCTAATTTTTATGTGTTATTAATAAAATAATGTCTATCTTCATAATTATTGGGTTGTCCAGAAAGTTCGTGCCGCAAAAGATTTAAATTTAATAAATGTATACTAAAATTTAAATCTCTGCGTTTCAATTTTCCTTCAAAATCGACACGAACTTTCCGGACAACCCAATATAATACAAAATTTAAAAATTATTCAGCAATAAGTTAAATTTACTTTTGTCATTATTATATCTAAATTCTTTACTTTTAAAACAAATTAAAAAAACCAAACTTTTAAAATTAAAAATTTTTTAATTTAATAAAAATAACTATAGAATATTCTATGTTACTTACTCGATCCAGTACAATGATGTGATCCGCCCTTTTAAGGAATTGCAGTTGATGTGTGACAAGTATCCTTGTCTTGCCGTGGAGATATTCGGTGATGCACTTTCCATAGAGATGCCTAGCAACACGAGTATCCACTGCGCTCAAGGGATCGTCGAGTAAATAGATATCCGCTTGTTTATAAATCGCCCTCGCAAGATTGATTCGCGCTCTTTGGCCACCGGACAGAGATACACCTCTATCGCCGACCATTGTCATGTCTCCCTGCGGAAATTGTCGGAAATCCTTCGTCAAGGCGCACACATTTGCTACCTGAAACATTTGCCAATTGATTAAAAAGAAACTTTAAAGAATGTTAAAAATTTCGAAATTGGGAAATATTAGACATTTTTCTTTTATCTAAATCACGTATAGATTAAAGATTTTAAAAAATTCATAACACTTGCTAAAATATATCTTCTTTTATATCCAGTCAAAAAAGACGTAATTTATATTTGATGCATAAGATTTGAAGGATCTAATTATAAGAATTGTTACTAGTTACATATAAAAATTCTTGATTCTAACGTGCAATAGCAAGAGTATATAAACACTGTACAATATCCGCAACAATTACTTTGGATCATGAAAATTACCTGCATGTATCTAGTCTTATCATAGGACTGGCCAAACAATATATTGTCCCTTACAGTACCACCAAAAAGCCAGGGTTCTTGACTGGCATAGGAGATACGCAGATTCGGATTGTTAGTGAAGTATCCAGTGGATAAATTGCCCGGAATATTATATTTCGAGGAGCCCTGAGTAAGGATTATGGAACCCGTGCCGAGGTTTAATTCCTTCAGTAATAGATGTAATATAGAAGATTTGCCGGAGCCTACTGCACCGACTACAGCACACAATTGACCTGGCTTGACAATTAAGTTGATATTGCACAAAGTCGGCGGCATTTGGCCACTTATCCAATTGGCAGAAACCCGTTGAAGCTTTACGTATACCGGAAGGTCAGCTAATCCTTGATGTTCGGACAGAACGATACTCCCATTTCTCGAGAGGTACCTGTCTATTTGATTCTCTGCATTAGTTTCTTCCTTTGGTTTCTGAGATTTAAATTGCAACTGTGGCGTGTTCTCCGAGAAGCGTCTCGTGTTCACTTCGTCCATCAGCAAAAAATCCTGTAAAAATTAAACGCATTTCAGTAAGTACGTGACGATAGAGATATAACAATGATTGTAGATTTAAATTCATCATAAATTAGAGAATATAATATATACCTCCAATCGATTGAATGACACTATTGATTCACCCAGCAGTATTAATCCTTGCGGGAAATACAACGCAACGAAGAGTTGAAGTATGTTAAAGTATGTCGACATTGCATAGGCCACATCGGCAGTCAAATTATTTCCCATTAAGACAAACGTTATTATGGTGAAGTAGACGGTCAATCGTTCAGTGAAAACTATGATGGCTAAATATGTGGCGCGCACATACGACGAGAATTTGATTTGCTTGATCTCCAACTTTCTGATTACTGACACAATCTGGCTGAACGGTTTCTCCCAGGCATACATCTTCACCACCTGAACCGAGAATTACTATCTCATAAATTTGTTTCATAAAATTTTTTTATAAATAATACTTGGACGTTTAATATTATATTTTTATTCATTTTCTATATCATTTCAGAATAAAATAATAACTAATCAATCTTTTAAGAATACCTGTATCCCAGCTATGAGTTCGCTCATCAATTGCACTCTTCGATCGGTCAGTGGCGCAGTCGTGGTTCTGAGTTTGAGATTCAAGAAGCTCAAAGTTCCTTGTCCTGGGAGGACGATAATCAACAACGCCCCGATGCCGACAAAACACGAAATACCGACGTTTTGCCACATTATTGTTCCTATGATCACGATCTGCAAATAAAAATAAAGCTTGGTCCGTTTAACAAATTATTTAAGAACTTCGAATGAAAAAAAGAAATTCTACGTTTTTATTAACTCATCTAAACTAGTCAGTCTAAACTAACTCATGGAGATATATACAAATAATTTATATGCATAGATAATAGATATAATAGGTTTTCTACGAATTATACTATGATTATTAAAATGTATACTTATCAAGAATCTACAAAAGAGATTAATAAATTTAAGTAACTTTTTTTCAAGATATTGTTTAATTATCGCAGAATATACACGAATAAAGAATATTTATTTCACGAGATAAAGAATTACCATAAAAGGCATGATCCATATGTAATTCAAGAACGTTGTTAATTGATCGAAGCGAATGACATCATTGCTGAGAAGATTCATGATCTGTCCGGTACCGGTTTGATTCATGGTTGCTGTGTTCAACCGTAATAACTACAACAGCGTTAAAAATAATTATAAATGGAGTAATAGATCCTTTCATTTTTTTTCGCTCCGTCCATACATCCGTCAATACATACAAGCACAACATGAATTTTTCTTTGATTGATTTTTACTAAAAAGATATACAAAACTCCCTATGAAAATTGTAATAAAACTGAATAAAGTTTATTAAATTATTAAATTAGAATCATTCATCATTTAATCAATCATTTGTAATATCTCTGATTGTGACACACACGCGCGCACATTGTCTCACACACACATTTCCATATTGCTTACATGCTTATTCTCTTGTTGTTATTATTAATAGTGGTATTTGTAAATACGTTTCTATGATTTTGTAATGTTTAATAAGAATAAAAAATTTTTGATTATCAAATTATAAAAAAATTATTTAATTATGAAGTTATAAAAAATTATAAAAAAAGTTTTCTACTTATTATTGCAACAAGTAAAAATTGTAATTTTGTACTTAACTAAATTTTATTTAACTAAATTGTACTTAACTAAATTTTTGTCTATAGTTTTCTGGTAAAAAAAATTTTTTTTATACATAATCACATTTCATATATAAAAACATTCTACAAAATTATATAAAAATTTACATAAAATATACAATTAATTATCAAATTAAATATGGACATATACATATATAAACCTTCGGAAAATGTGTTATAATATTTCAAAGAGTATTTAATTGCTGAACAAAGTTATTGTTCTAGAATTTCTTGCACAATGATATGGAATATCATATCTAATGCGTTCAAAATATAAAACAAGTCACCATAAAACTAACTAAATTTTTTCTATACACTTGAAACATTCAGAGCAAAATTTGTAATATATATTTTTTTAATATTTAATTTTCCATTAAAAATTATAATTATTATCGACTGATATTAAATTGATATTATTATATTTTTTATCATGTATAATGGTGCTGTTCTTTTTATAAATGTATAATTGCAAGGTAATATGTTGGTCATTATTCACAAATTATTTCCTGTCTTTAAAGGCCTTTGGATGCCTATTCTAATCTGAAACTTTTTAAGTTTCAATTTTTATAGCAAATTTGAAAGATTTATTTTTGTAATACAATATTTATGTTGTAGTATGGAATATTGTTTGTGTTTGTAATATTAATTTCAAAAATATGACAAATGAATATTTGGCCATCTTTTTCAATATAGATATGACCCAATGTCTATCAATAACATGTTTGCTGATATAATATTCATCGGAAACGTGCTTTTGAGTGATCTTATCTCTTTTAAAATATAGTCCGATAAAAAATTTTTTATACATAATTATGCATAAACGGTTGTACACAAATTATAACCGTTATAAATAAACTACGTATAAATTAGTCATGTGTAATCGTTTATGTACAATTACGTACAAAAATTTTTTTTTATCGAGCTGCTATATTTTAAAAGAGATAAGATCACTCGAAAGACACGTCATTTCGCGATGAATATTGTACGAGCAAACGTGTTATTGATAGTAGTTGAAGATCATGCCTATAATGAGAAAAATATTAGGATCAAATAATGACACATTTCATTTGTCATTTTGAAATTAAAACAAATAATATTGCTTATTACAGTATAAATATTACAAAAACAAATGTCTGGAAATTGCTATAAAAATTGAAACTTAAAAAGTTTTAAATTAGAACAGTTAAAGACAAGAAATTGCGAATAATTGGTCTATTCATATTTTATCTTGTAATTTACATTTGCAAAACAAATAAAAAAAAACAGTGCTATTATGTATTACAAAAAGTGTAACAATCAATTTATAAATCATTCATAATACTTAGGTAATAAAAATTAAATATTTAATATATACATATATTGAATTGGCAAGGAAATATTAATTGCGTTTTTCTAGCTCAAAGTTGTATAATATATATTGAGAAAGTTATCCAGAAAGTTCGTGGCGATTTTGAAGGAAAATTGAAACGCAGAAGATTTAAATTTTTAATTTCATTTATTAAATTTAAATCTTTTGCGGCACGAACTTTCCGGACAACCCAATACAATATCTTCGTCAATAATGAATAAAATTTTAATTTAAAAAAAGGGTTTTAAAACTTGAAATCTCTACTTTTAAAAGCTTACCACATTTTTTAAGTTTATATGGGTTTGATAACTTTATATACCAAAAACTATGAGCTGAAAAAGACAAAAAATTTTCTTCTCACTTTGTGAGTTTGTAATATGCTCAAAACAAATTTAAGAAAATTTTCGATTATGTATCATGAAAGCTTGATATTTTCTCTACAAAATCAGTTTTTGTAAACATTCCTACGATTTTTGGTTACTGAGTTATCGCGGATTAAATAAAAGAATTATTTTGACTTTAATTACTCATATCTCTTAAAAAATGTTATATCATAATTTAAAAAAGAGATTCTTAAAGCTAAAACTTTAGTCTATCAAGATATATTTATATTGATTGATAAGAAAAAAATTGCTGATAAATTTTTATTGATAGCCTTTTAAAAAAACGCAATTACTTTCTTGCCAACCCAATATGTATGTACATATACATTACAAATTTTGCTCTGAATGCTCCAAGCGATTATAGAAATAAAAAATTCATTTATTTTTATGATGACTTATTTTATATATTGAATGTGTTAAATTCCACATTATTCTACATGAAATTCTAGAATAACTTTGTTCAACATTTAAATACTTTCTGAAATATATAAAATTATAATACATATTCCGAAGATCTTTTGCGCTAAACACGATGTTGTTGGCAGAATTGTATAGTTTATCAAGATTTTGTGTAAATGAGAATAAAATGAGCAAAAAATAACATTTTTTATCATTTTTAACATTTTTTATAGTAAACAATAAGCTGATAAGTTGTTTCAAATAAAGGAGAAAAAAGTTAATTTCAATCAAAATGATCTTGGTGTTCAGTATTCAATATTCATATATACAAATGACTATACAATTATACATTTACAATTTTTATAATAAAATAAAAAGTTGTTTTGAATTTATGTATATACGGAAGCGATTATAACTTAATAAAAATAAATGATACAGTCATATCCTAAAATTCATTTGAAAATTCTTGAATTGTACTTTTAGATCCGATAAACTTTATTTAAAAACAAGGTTTTGTTTTGCCATAGAAAATATTGAAAACAATAAAAAGTGCTATTTTTTGCTCATTTCATCTCAATTTACCCATTTTACCCAAAATCCTGATTATATAAATTTTACCAATAGCATTGTGCTCACCAAGAAAAAAATTTTCGGGATATGTACTTCGGAAAGAAAGAAAAGTTACTTTTTATCGAACAATGTAATGAGCGTATGCAAACAACCGAGAATGATAAACAATAAACGTACAAGATAACGAATTTACGACGTACTTCTATTTCTTTAAACATTAAATTTTTTTCACTAAAGAAAACTTTTCCAATAATTTCTTAATTAATTACAATTAATTAATTACAATTAAAATCGGACACTAATATTGATCTCTTCACCCTATAATTTTTAAATTGAATCCTTAATTACGTATCGATGTGATTCCAATGTTATCCTAAATATTAAACATTGCAAATTGATTCAATTCCGTTAAAGAGTATTATATTATTATTACTTAATAAGTTAATGCAAAGTAAATTTTTTCCAACTAAAAAGAAACTGTTTTCTCTTTCTAAGGATTTAATTGGAAAATAACAAATGCATGGATTCACAAACAGAGTTGGGAAATAATACTTGTAACGTTGCTAATTTTTTCGTTACATTTTTTGATAACAATCGTTACTTTTTTCTGTCTGTAACGCTAACAGTAAGATTACATTTTTGCAGTAATGATAATGATTTAATCATTACTTTTATCGTTACTTTAATTTTTTATTGGATAGATTGGATTGGATTATATTTCGATTGCTGAAAGATGTTTTGCTTTTGTATCTCTACAAATGTATTTCTAGCTACCCAAGTTGTGTCGTTGTTATAACAAATAAAATACTTAAAAATTTTTTAATGCTTGTAAATATACAAATATATATTTACAATTTAACATTGTATTATCTATAATAAAAGATTATTAATTGCAATAAATACAATTAGTTGCAATAAAAAAAATGTTCATTTTCTCATTTTTATTTCTTAAAAATTTCTTAAAAAATATTTTATATTTTATATTTTAGACTGTATTCCAATAATCAATATTGAAAATCTGTAATTCACATTATATATTACGTATACATATACAATATATATACAATATACTTTTCAGTACTGGAAGTGAATCTTAAAATACATTTTTAATAATGACATTAATATTTAAAAGTTATATTTAATTAAAATTCGATTGTTCGACTTTAGCTCCCGATGATTGTTTTTGCCAGATTCGATCGTTGTGTCGAAAAAACGCGTCGAAATTAATTTTATCTTATAATGTTTATTTTATTTTATAATGTCGTATGTGAAGGAGCTAAATTCAACAATTTCTCGATAAGTAACGATTCATTACTTTTTCAAATAATACGATAATACGTTACTTTTTGAAGATGAATAACTAGTGACGGCAACAAGTTATTTTTTTTAATAAAAAATAACTACTATAACAGTAAACTTATTTTTTTAAGGTAACGTTCCCAACTCTGCTCATTAGTTAATTCGCATTATTACCTTCCGATAAAGAAGAGAACTGCAAGCAATACGTATCCTCATGCCAACATGTAACGATTGCAAGGTAGAGTGTTGTAACAACATAATGGCGATGATATTGGTAATGATCAGGAAGGTGATGTAGATCATCACTTCGTTCGTTGAAGTTTTATGTTTCTCGTTAGGATCATTAATAAAATATTTGATGATCCAACTTTGCAAGATCGGTATTAGTACGCGTACTACGCTACACTAAAAGAGAAAAGTTGAAATTTAACTTTCCTCTCTCCCTCCAAATAAATTTATAAATTTAATAAATCTGAGAAAAGAGCGAACAAAAGAGAGAGAGAGAGAGAGAGAGAGAGAGAAATCTCAGATTAGTTCAAATTAATTTTTTTCTTCTTCATTAGTTATTAATTAAATCTAATTAGGCATGCACCAGAAAAAGATTGCTGAATATCTGATTTCTGGCAATTCTTTCCGAATATCAGATGCATCTCTAAATCTAAAAAGATTAATTTCTAATATAACAAATTTTTCTATTATTATTTCTTTCTCTTAGTGAGAATATCTTACAATACTTCTTTCCACATGAAAACATTTAATCTAAATTTCATAAATATTAATATCACATGATAAGTATTTCTTTTTAAATGTATCAATATACTTGGATAAATGAGCAGATTCCAATTATGAAATATGGCAACCAAAAGGTTTTGTAGACCGCCTTGTACAATTTTGGATGAGACTCCTTTTTCAGCGGCACCTTCTGCCCATTTTTTCCCATGACATATTCCAAGTTCTTTAGTTTATCCAGCTCGCGATTCCAATATCTGGACGAAAAAAAATGCGTTAGGATTTTAGAAAAGCGAGTATTAAGTTATTAATTTTACTTTTTAATTTTTCTTTCTTCTATATATTTTGCTGCGTTCTCATTTTAAAAGGTTCAAAGAGTAGATATGTATCTAATGTAAAATAATGGCGCCGCAAAATAGAATAGGTATCGAAATTATACGACAATAATATAGATTACACTTGTGTTTTTAAAGCAATTGTTAAGATTCGTTTATTATTCCATTACAGCGAAAGTGAGAACTTTAATTATTACGAGCGTCATTATAATATGCATTCACTTATGTATGTTTGTTGACATCAACGTGAACAATACTCACTTCTCGAGAAGATCGGTCAATTTTTCGGATTCGTCTGCCTTGATTGGTCGATAAATGTCGGATTCCTCCAAATTACGCTTGAAACTTATCATAAATAATTCTCGCATCCACCTGTGTCATCAAAAACAATCTATATAGATTTCATATTGGTATACTTCTTTATATGGTACAAAGACTTTCCTTCTTTTTTTTTCTTTTTATAAATAATAACAAATATATAATACACGCAAACTCGAACATACATATTTAAGTATATATTTTGCAAATTACATATAAATTTTTAGCCGTGAATTGTAAGTATATTAAAATATTCCGAAATAATTATTTCTTCTCTTAGCATCAACATAATTATATATAATTCAGAGAATCAAAGGCTAAGATACTTTACGAACACCTTATAGATGTATTTTCCATTGTAAATTTATTTTAACGATGGATGATTAGAAAAGTGATTGTTTTTGTAGTCTAAGAAAAAATTAATAAATTTCCTCTTATATTCGATAATATACATCCACGTACATATTTGTTAATAATATAGCTCAGTCATACAAAGACAAGAGTTAATTTTTTTAATTACTGCAAATGACAATTAATATGTAAAAAAGAATAGATAAGAGGATGACTCGACGTAAGTTACACGCCATTCTTTTAAATAGCAAGAAAATTTGCAAAATGCTTTTTCATTTTCTTAAAGTAAACCGTAAAATGTATTATACATTGAGATTAAAAGTAGCTATTGCATTACAAGTAAAAGTATTCTTTATTTATCATTTTTGGAGAAATATAATTTTGCTTACAAAAAAATGTCTTCTTAAAGAAAGACATCTCACTTTCTAAGAAAAAAAAAATTTCTAATTTTTTGAAATCTCTCCTTTTTTAAAAAATTAAATTTTTTGTAAGAAACAATGTCTTGCATATTTTCTTTCTTTTATTGAATATATTGAATCTTGACGAACCAGAAGAATAGAATACTGAAGACATTTGCGGTCTCTTTGGGATTTGGCTTCATGTCACTCGTGTCTTTATCCATATTGTCGTACTATCTCACAAAAACTGATACTTCTAGCTAACAGAAAAAACGATCAGCATTCTTTCTTTCTTTCCCCTTTCTCTCTTTTTTTACCGTTTATTCTCCTTCTCTTGCCTGTAGTTTCTCGAGGCAAGCTTTCCAATAGTTAATCCTTTACTGAAATCATGAGTAACTGTACTGCTGCTTTTTATATTGGCCTTAAACATTATTGGTGATATATGAGAAACATCAGCGATAACTGTCCCGTACGTTGTTTGTATAAATATAGCTACGTAATGTGTTTGTTGTTTTTCTTCTCATGCACATGTTACACGCTATTTTTTCTCAGTTTATTTCTTCTTTCTCTTTTTTCCTATTTGTATAATAAAATTTTATTTGTATGTTATTAAACTTAGCCATTTAATAACTATAATTAGATAGATAACTTTTTTAATAGTAACATTATTACTTTAAACAATATTTAAAAATACAAACTTGGCGACACATAAGAGAAATACATTAACTATAAGTTAATAACTGATAGTTATTAACATCTTATATTATAGTCAATTAAAAATTTTTTGGGGAAACAGATTAATTCTTTGACAATAATTTAATTTAATTTAAAAATTTAATTCATAATTTTATTTTATTGCATACGTTAATTTGTTGTATATCATAATATTTACTAAGCATGTATATCTAATGAATGATTATACAAATGTTCATGTTTGCACTATTCCTTTAACGGGTAAAGTTATAGGATCACTTAGATGTAAATATTTAAATAATGCGAATATCTATAGTAGATGTCTTTGACATTTATCTATCTATTTATATATCTTGTGATGTTTGCACTGAATTTTGAACATTGGATAACATTCAGAAAATATCTAAGCCGATTAGGTATTCGGCAGATTTTTGTCTGTATTCATAGACCTTGAACTTAAGGCGTCCTTAAATTTATCTTTAGATGCTTAGCAGCCAATAAAATAATTCGTAGAGCATCTGAAGATAAATTTAAGGATGCCTTGAATATAAAGCCTAACTATGAATAGATACTTTATACATATCTATTAGATATGTCTATTAGTTAGCCATAATAGATATAGATATCGAGAGATGTAAAAATGCATTAGATATCCATTACAATGTTTTCTGTATGAGACAGAATGCAATGATAGTCGTTCGCAAAATAAGCGCAATGAAAGAACCAATTGATCAACATCGCGAAAAAATGACAACAAAAAAATATTATTGGATTAATAAAAAAATTATTAAAACAAATAGTGTACAATATTTGAATATTTTTTCAATTATTTCTAATAGATTCTCTCTCTTTGCGAGTCTAATATAATATTTTTTTATAAGGGATAAACTTTAATGTAAGTAAGCGAGTTACCCCGATTTTAAATACCTTTTTAAAAATGAAAATTCGTAATGATATTATTTGATGAGTTTCGCGAGTCACTATACAAAATTACCCAGATAGTCAAGTCTACAGAGACAGATTTTGAGCAAAGTATATATTATCAATTTCTAATGATAGAAAGGCATCAATCCAATGAACATAATTACGTACAATATAGACAATTTTTAATCATAAAACATCTATGCCAAATAACGAAACATCTACATATTTTTTGTTTTTCTGTAATAAATGAACCTATGAAATAGCAAAATGTTGGGAATCAAAAAGGTAATTTATATTTATTTAATACTGCAATAATACATATCAAAGTTTATTATTCAGATATGTCAAACTTTTATACAACAATTGCCAATTTGCTAACACATATTTATTTTTTTTTTGCATATATTTAGCATAAGAAATGAAATAATTGTTACGTATTTGTGTCTGAATTACATTATATATATTGTATCAGAATTATTAGGGAGTTTTTGAAATACCATTTATCTAGATACGAAAATTAGATTATTTTCTTCTTAACGACTAATTAAAAAAAGGATAACATGATTTTAGCGTTCACTGAATTCACGTTATTGTAAAAACTCCCTAATCACACCACATATATACGCTAGTAATAATTTCAATAAAAGACAAAAGAAAATAATAAATAGTGTAACACCATATTCTATTATGATTACTGATTTTATACAGACGTGAGTCACAATTTTAAGAAAGGAGTGCAATACAGAGGAGTGAATCAAAGCAAGACTAAGATTATTTAAAAGCGAAGTAAAATTAAAAAAACATTCCTTAGGATTTATATTCACGTTTTTCGAATACGAATATTAACATATGCGATAAAACCAGAAACATGCAGAACTAATAATATTTAAAAGATTATTCCTCAATTTACTCTTAGTATTAATAATTTGTTTAAGTTCAGATTATCTAATATCTTTGATAAAAACTAAATGAAGAAAGTAAGTAATCTCTTTTTCTCTTTCATAGTGACAATATAATCTCTTAATAATATAAAATAATAATATAAAGTCCACACAGTTTTCTTTTTGTTTTAAAAAATATTTAAAAGAAAAAATTTAAGGAATCTAAATTTTGCAATTTTGCAATTATATTTTTATATTTCCGTATAACGTTTGAAATATAATATGTGACTCATGTTTAGTATGAATCCTAAAATATATAAAAAAATAAAGAAGCAAGTTGTGTAGTTTATGATAATATGTTTGTATTTGTACTATATAGAGTCTCATAATCACCATACAATTATATATTTTATAGCATATTCTAAAGATGAAGTAAAGTAAAAAAAAAATCCTAAAATGTTCTGGTTGCAATAGTTTTTCAATGATAACCGACCCAATCGAAGCCTCGGTTTAACGCAAGGAAACCTGCTTGCTTGAAAAATCCAGGTTTGATCTTTGGTTCGTCTCTATTATTGAAAAGAAACGCATAAAATTAGAGTAACTCGAGAAATACTACAGCGTGCCTATCAAGAGTGTCCGCTTGGCACTACAAATCAGTGATCTCTTTTTCACATATACATCTAAATACACTTGTTACGTATAATATATCCGTTAATATATCCGTGTTTCAGTGCGTTTTAATTTTTAATACACGGGTACTGGCATACACGAATACCGAAATATATAGTTTGAAACATGTTTGAAATCAACCAATAAACTTGCAATGTAAACCATCTCTGAAAAACATATTTTGAAGTTAAATTTAAGTTAATATCAAAGAGCAGATTTAGTAATAGCAATATAATGACAGATCTATATCAAACATAGACCAGATCTATCAAATATGCTTACAGAATGGGGCCAAATATATACAATCTAGATCTGTCAAGCTAAATGTGTCAACAAAAGGATGACAAATATATTCAGTTTTACTGCCGAAATATTATTGATTAGCATCACATTCTAAAATATACACGACAAAGTTATAAAATAGTCAAAAAACATTCGGAGGCCCAGAAAGCATACGTCGGAAGAGTTTTAGGGATCTCCAGCGGACTCGTCAATTTGATTTGCATACGTCTTCTAGGATTTTTGGATACTATCTTCTTACGAGAAACGAGGCTCCATCTCGGCGGGCCCGCGTATGAAAATGACAGATCTTACTTCATTTTTGCAGACAATTTGGTATCAGGTTTTATATCAGCAAACTTTCTTCGGCTTTTGTCGATAATTTACGTTAAGTCAGATTAGCAAGGTTTGCTCGACTTTTGTCATCAAAAGCTGTTAAATTTGCTGATTACTGATTGATTAGCCTCGCTTGATTTGAATCGAATATGAGACAATTTCTCATGTTATACTATATTAGATTTTATTCCTTAATTAGTTTGCTATCTCAATTTGCTGACAGCTTTGAGTACAACAAAATTTACATCAAATTTGACGCTTTTTTGTCTTCAAAGTTTGTAGTAAGATTTTATAAGATATTCGACAGATTTGACTGGATAGTAGACTGGTATAGAGTAGGATTTACAGCTCCTACTCGATTTCTATTGTTGTCAGTCAATTGCTCTACGCAAATACTGCTCGATTTCTGTCCACCAATCTGCTGTCTGGTTAAACAGATTCTGTCAAGAGCAGAATGCAACCGCAGTTGATGTCAATTTGCAATCAAATCTGTTAGTCTACCGACATTCTGCTAATGTTTTGCTAATTGGATATATATACATATATTATAGGTATAATAATAATCAATAGAGAAACTTGACGCTTTTATGATAATAGTTTATGATAATAGTAGTTTCATTGATATTGATGAAAGATCACGTTCTCAAGCACATCCAACAGCATACATTCTCAATCACGTTTAACTATATACACAACGAAAATTTTTAACAAAAAATAATTATCACGTTTCCGTAACTGTATATATCTTTTTCATTGCTCCATATATGTATAGTTACTTTAAAATGAAAGTTATATATAAACTGTTGAATCCCCTCAGCAGTGAGAAAGTGATCCCTATCATCATCGATCGAATACAGTTCTTATAAAAACGACAGATTTTTCTGCTAGATCCTATTCTTTTTATATAAGATTTTCTTGGTAGAAAAACTATAAAGCAGACTGTTCTATGATTGTAGTATCGCTCTCGTTCGCGAAATTTTGTGCCAATAAGTTTAATTCATGATGATCATTATTCTTCTCGCAAGCCTTCTTTGCCTGTTCCAAAAGACTTTCCGCCATCTGAGTGCCCGTCTTCTCTACCATTTGTGAAAAGTAGCCGTTCGGTTTGTTGTGTAATAGCTCATACGGGCAACCGAATTCCTGTTGGTAACAATTCTGATCTTATCTTTCAAATATAAATGGAAACTTCTTTCTGATTACAAGATTTTCTTAAATTTATATATATTTATTTATACACACACACACACACACAAATAACTAAATTTTTATACATACATATAAAGAAAATTAAGTCTTAAAAAAAGTTTAATTTTCAATTTTTAAAATTAAGATTTCATTCTTCAGAGTAAGAGTCACTATAAAAGTTTTAGAGAAAAAAAATCATGTCTCGTAAATTCTAAAAAAGAATTGTGGTTTTGAAAACGTCAAATTTTTTACATGTATTTCATATTACATAAGATTCTTTAGAATTGATTATAAAAATTTGAACATTTAATGTCTGATTTACGATGGCTATATTCTTCTTTCTCTTTATTCAAATATATATACATTCGTATTTCTTTTTTAAAAGTCAAATTTATATTATACTATTACTCGGAATTATTATGAATAAATATTTTAGACAGTTACATAAAAAATTATATCTCTTCGCTGTCAAAATCATTAATATATTTATATTTTATAAAAAACGGTAAAAAACCTACCACGATAGATCCATTTTCCATTACGATAATCCGATCACTGTCTATAATCGTATTCAAACGATGTGCTATCGTAATGACGGTGCATTCTTTAAAATTGCTTCTTATGGTATCTTGAATTAAGGCATCGGTACTAGAAATAGAGATACCAATTTAGAGCAAATTATGTTAAATAAAAAATTCAAAATTATGTTAAATAAAAAATCGTGCATTTATGACAGCATCTTATAAATATCAAACACAAATGTTTGCTAGAAATCTGATCTCATCTAATTTGAAAAGTCTATTGTTTTTAAATGTTTTTCCTGAAATCTTAGATTTATTACAAAAAAAATTTTTATTGTATCCTAACATATCATAGAAATACTTAATTATTCACAAAATTAATAATACAATTATTATAATAATTAATAATTGAAATTTGAATTATTGATACAATAATTCAAATATTCAATTATTAATTTATTACGATTATTCATTAATGATCAATTAATCAAAACCGCTTGCCTTCACGAAATGATATTCAAACCTTACTACTAAAAAATCATCGAGACTCACTGCGAATCAATGTTGGCTGTGGCTTCATCAAGAACGAGCAAACGATTGTTCCTTAGAATAGCCCTAGCCAAGCATATAAGTTGTCTCTGGCCGACGCTGAAGTTGTGACCTCCATAAAAGATATCGTGGTCCAGCGCGACATCATTCAGCTCGACTTGCCGCAAGACTTCCCACAGCTTCATGTCATCGTATCGATTAAATGGATCCAGATTGTAACGTAGACTCTCGGAAAAGAGCACAGGTTCCTGTGGTATAATGGAGATCTTGCAGCGCAGTTCACTCAAGCCCACCGTTCTTGTGTCCCGACCATCGATCTTGATCTCACCTTCAAGACCTTCATTGAATAAGCGGAAAAGCGCCGAGATCAAGGAAGACTTGCCGGCGCCAGTTCGTCCAACCACCCCAACTTTCCAGCCAGGCTCGATGGATACATTCAGATTCTATAAAGCCCGATTATATGGAACACAAATAATGTTTGTAAGAATGAACAATTGGTTTATTTTATACCTTCAAAACTGGTGGATCATCCATATGATATTTCATGTTGACATCCTTCAAGATCAATTGTCCTTGGGATGGCCATGTAGGTGGTGGTGGATTATCTGAGGTAATAGGTTCTTCCTTGGGAAGATTTGTATATTGGAAAATCCTTTCCACGGAAGTCATCAGTGACATTGTCTCAGTGGTTTGTTTTATGCTATATTGCAAGCAACCGATCAGAATCAACGATTGTGATATTGCCAGACCTGCTTGGCTGTCAGCTATAGTACCTGTAGAATGAAAAAGACTTGAAATAGCTCGAAGAGATTATCCAAATATATTTTTTTAAATATTAATCACACTAGAAATAAGGACAAACATACTGAAACTTAAATATTAAAAGTTGATTCTTGTTTAATTCTATTAATTTGTTATAGTTTCTTGCATGTTTACAAAATTTAGAAAATTATGAAAAATAATTAAAAATCTCAATATATTAAAGAAATATAATATATTGAAAAAGTTCGATATACAATAAATATTAAACATTTTATACATAATTTATAGCCAGTGATTGTCTATCAAACGCCTATTTTCTAGACGATTTTTGAACAAGTTCTGTCTAATTAATTTTAGCCGAAAAATCTATCTAATTTCTAGTCAGTACCAATTTTTTTCTAGAATTTTTCTACATTTTTCATAATTAATCTGTTAATTTAATATAACTTACCATTTTCATTTACCAATATTAGAGAAAAGCAAAGACAAGCTAAAAACAGACATATAATTAAATCCGTAAAAACACCAAAGGCCGTTGAGCATGTTAAGAAGAGAAACCATGTGCCACTGTGACGGTCTTGTAACACATCGAACTGTTTTCGCATCATCTTCTCGATTCCGACGCCGCTGCTTCTGATAGTCGGCAATCCATTCAATGTGGCGTTCACATGCGAGAACATCGGACTCTTCGCTGGAAACGCAAATACAAGTTCGAAAATCTTTAGAATTCACAGAATTTAAATTTCGAAAAAAATAAGAATTTAAAAATCTGAATTTAATGTTTAAATGATCCAGAAATCTAGACGTCAAGGATTTAATATATACTGCTCTTTTTTTCTGATGAGAAGTTATTCGTTCTAATACTTACTTACGCCTTCGAGACGTTTGACATCCTGAATGATCTTCAAACAGAATTTCGTCATGAAAAAGAATAAGACTATCACTATCGTTATAAATATCAGCATCCATTGAACGAGTATCGCTTCCATGATCATTATACCACACACTACGCAACATCCCTGGAGAGCCTCCAATATCACTTTAGGTAGCAACTCATCCATAATACCTATATCCTTCGAAAATCTGTTTAAAATTCTCCCTGGAACATAAAAATCGTTAATCTTTCAACAAGAAAAAAATTAAAGTCCAGGAATCAATATAATTTCAATGATTCATATTTCTGATATTATGAATACGGAGAGCGATCATAAATGTCAATCGTCACGCTTTATTTCTTCATGGATAACAATAATAAATTTTTACAATTTAATAATATTGAACTCAATAAAAATAAATGTGTATCTGGATTCAAAATTTTGTAAACTCTTAAAAGAATTTTTATAATATTTTTAAGAATTTTTTATATCTTAAATTTATAAGAGAAAACAATTTTTTTCTTGTTAGAATATTTCCTTGTTAGAATTGACGTATGTAAAGAATTCTTCAAAAGATATAGACTGTGTTTTCAGCACTTCTAAAAAGTGTTCAATTCATATAAAAAAAAAATTTAAAAGATTTTCTAAAATTATACAGAAATTCTAAAAAAAATCAGACAAATTATATAAGAGTTTTTAAAAAAAATTGTTACCAAAGAATTTTTTCAAATTTTCTCAGAGAGTAGCACAACAATTATCGTTACCTATTAGAACTCACAATTTTTGCTCACCCGAAGGATTAGTATGAAAGAAGGACATGCGCGCTCGTAGCAGATTGGAAAACATAGTATTGTGGAGGTTGCAACTCGAGTTCATGCAGATCTTCATGAAAAGAAAGCTGCGCAATAGCGTGGTAACGGTGCAGGCGATGATGCAGAATGTGTATACGTATATGGCATCCATAGTGCCGAGGAGACCATCCGGGTTTAGCGTGAAGATCGACCCAAGAAAGCTATTGTTATACATATTCGCGAATTGTGTGTCGTTAGTGTTTCCAATACGTCTGACATCCTCCAAGGTGGTCCAGTATGAAAGCCAATAATCATTCCCGGTAGTGGCGATCTGACCGATGATGAAGAGCAGCAGTAGTATAAATAGCATGAAATAGTTGCCGCCTTGATGCAGATATTCCTTGTATACTTTGCCCGATATTCGACCATGTGCCATCATCTCGGCTTCCGGGTTGTTTTCCACATAATCCGAGTCATCAATCTCCGAGTGCTACACGATGGTACAATAACAATCTAATTATTTAAATGTTCATAATAGACGCAATAATAATTTAATAAGATTAGTCTAGTTAAGAAATTAAAAAAATAATATTTAAAAAAGTAAGTTATTTAAAAGCCACTTAACTTCTCTCACAACACTACTTATTTCATATTTGATATCCTTTTTTAGTTAGTTTTATTAATTATTAATTAAAACATTTTTAATACGGACATATATCTAATCAGATCTTTTTCATTTATTTTATTGCGAGTCTATATTTTTATTAGATAAAAATAACATTTAAATAATTATTCTTTTACAATTTTTTATTATAAATGAGCCATTAGCTTACAATAATGGAACTTGCAATCGACAGTTTCGAGGCTCGTCTCGTTATTGTGATTCTCCTGGACATTTCCGAAGCTCTTCTCATTTCATTTTCTTTTCTTTGCGCTTCATGATTGAAATTGTCCATCATTCCAATGAAGTTTTTATTTGATTTTACTATTTCATTATAGCTTCCTTGCATCTTCACGAAACCCTTAAGTAAAAAAAATCAGGATATTTAATTCCCAAAGATCTTTTAATTCAATATAATTAACTGTAAATTCTTTGAACTTCTGAATTAAAAATTTTATGTATGAACTAAAAAAGTTTTTATAATTTTTTATTAAAAGAACTGTAACATTAATATTTAACTTTATAATTGTTCGGTTAAAAGATTATTATACAATAATTGTAAGACAATTGTCATTATGCTCAAAATATATTTGTACTCTTTCTAGATAACATCATGTCCAAAATTGAAATAAGATGTCTTAAAGACATTATTAAAGTACTTTTCAGACATCATATCATACAATGTCTTAACTTGGATATTTTTAAAATGCCTTTGAAACTTCTTTTGTTCTCATTTTGAATATGCTATTTGAGTTCTAAAAAGTTATGAAATTAGAAATTCTAGTAAATTACAAAAAATTATGAAATTATCATAAATTCTGAAAAATTCTCAAATTTGTTATATAAAATATAAAAATTCTAGTAAATTAACAAAAAATTATTTTAAAAATTTCCAAAATCGTGAATTAATAAGTCTCAATAAATTAAAATTTAAATAAAATAAAAAAAGATACTCCAAAACTCCAAAACGAGGGATTTGTAAAATTTAAAATTATATTAATATAATTAAATTAATTTATAGACTTGACAAATGTCTCAATTCCAAAATTGGGCCATCTTCAGTATATTTATAAGAATTCACATTAACTTGTTTAACAAATATAGTTCAAATACACTGCTGGTAAAACGTTATTATTTGAAGATAAATGAAAGCGTTTTACCAACGATATAATAATATTGTTTAACAAGTAGTTTAAATACGCTGTTGTTAAAATTTTGTCGCTTATTTTCAAGCTTCAAACGACAGCATTTTATCAGCAGTGTATTTGAACCATTGTTAAACAAGTAAAAAATGAGTTTTTGCGATTACATTGAGGATATCTTAATGTTGAGATCGAAAGATTTGTTAATTTTAATTATGTTAAGTTTAATTATGTTAATATATAATATATAATTTTGAATTTTACATGAACACATCGTTTTGACTCCCTTTCTCTTTACTTAAAAATTTTCAAATTAAAGATGATTAAGGAATATTTTATGTGACTCACTCGATCCAACATGACGATGTGATCTGCCCGTTTGAGAAATTGCAATTGATGAGTGACGAGTATTCTCGTTTTACCATGAAGATACTCAGTGATGCACTTTCCGTAGAGATGCTTAGCAACGCGAGTATCCACCGCGCTCAAAGGATCGTCGAACAAATAGAGATCCGCCTGTCTGTAAACCGCCCTTGCGAGATTGATTCGTGCTCTTTGGCCTCCAGACAAGGATACACCTCTATCGCCGACCAATGTCATGTCTCCCTGTGGAAACTGTTGGAAATCCTTCGTCAAAGCGCACACATTCGTCACCTAAAACATTTTTTAATCGATTAAAACGTTAGCAAAAGCTAATAAATTTAAAAAATATTAGAAATATTATTACTTTTCTTTTATCTAAATGTAATCATAAAAAGATTAAAGATTTAACAAAATGTATAACATTTGCTAAGAGATATTTTCTTTTATTCCGGTTACAATTAAAAATGTAATTCATGTTTAATTTGGAAGATAGATTCGGAAGACTGAAGAGTTAGAGAATTGTTATAAGTTACACCTAAAAATTATATTGATATTGTACAATAGCAGGAATACATAAACACTGTAAGGTAATCCGCAACAATTACTTTGGATGACGACTACCTGCATGTATCTGGCCTTGTCATAGGGCTGGCCAAAGAGTATATTGTCTCTCACTGTACCCCCAAAAAGCCAGGGTTCTTGACTAGCATAGGAGATGCGCAGATTTGGATTGTTCGTGAAATAACCATTGGACAAATTGCTCTCAAAATTCTTCGAAGAATCCTGGGTGAGAATCACTGAACCCGCTCCGGGATTCAATTCCTTCAGTAACAGATGTAACAGTGACGATTTTCCGGAACCTACGGCGCCAACCATAGCACATAACTGACCTGGCTTAATGGTTAAGCTGATGTTGCATAAAGTCGGCGGCAATTGACCACTGATCCAATTGGCAGAAACACGCTGAAGCTTCACGTAGACCGGAACGTCAGGTAATCTTTGAAATTCGGAAAGACTGATACTTCCATTTCTCGAGATGTATCTATCTATTTCATTCTCTGTCTCATTAGTCGATTCGTTTGATTTCTGAGATTTAAACTGCGATGTTTTTTCCGAGCGATCAATGTTCACTTCGTCCATCAGCAGAAAGTCCTGTAAAAATTAAGCTTTAGTATGTGACAATAGACATCGGAAAAATTGTGGATTTAAAAGTTTATTAAAAATTTGAAAACAATTGTATACCTCCAATCGATTCAGAGACACCATCGATTCGCCCAGCATTATCAGCGCTTGTGGAAAGTACAATGCAGTGGTGAGTTGAAGCATGTTGAAATATGTCGACATTTCGTAGGTCACATCGGCAGTCAGATCATTTCCCATTAGGACAAACGTTATCAGGGCAAAATAGAGAGTTAATCGTTCGGTGAAGACTATGATGGCCAAATATGCTGCGCGCACGTACGACGAGAATTTGATCTTATTAATTTCTAGCTCTCTGGTCATTGAAACAATCTTGCTGAACGGTTTCTCCCAGGCGTACATCTTCACTACCTGAAATAAAAGTTATGATCTCGTAAGTTTGTTTCACAAAATTTTACTGTAAAATTTAATTGATATTTAAACGTTAGTTACTCATGCAGATCGTTTAAAAATAAAATGTATGGAAAAAATAGAGCTAATGTAGTCAAGTGCGGGAACAATTAATACAGTTTATAGTAATGAACTGAACAATTATTTTTACTAAATGATTACTTTTACTAAATGGTTGTAACTAAATTATTACTGTTTTAAAATAACCGATTATTTAAACAATTATTTGGTTAAATGCTTACTAATAACGTAGTAGAAAAAGTTTCAATCTTTTTTATTTATTTCTCAACAATTTTAATTTCTTGCAGGTTTTTTATATTGAAAGAAACTTTTAATTGTTAAAAATTTCGTTTTGAGTTTCTTATGTAATAAAGTAAATTTGTAAGATACATTACGTAGATATAAGAAATTTAATATTTTTTAATGAAAAAATAAATTAATTAATTAATAATACACAAAAATAAATCTGATAGTATAAACTCTCTTTTATTGTTTATGTAATTTTGAAAAATATATGAAAATAATAAAATTTATTTATTAATTTATTGAGAATACCAAAAATTTACTTACACTGATAGGCGAGGTTTCCGTTTCTCAACACAGTAATATTCATATGTATTTTATGCATATAAAACAAAAAAGTTGGAAATTGTTTAAATTTGTAGGATTTTTTTAAATAAAGATTTTATTTTCTGCGTATCATCATTTAGTTGAGAAACAGACACCTTTTAACACAATGTAATTTATCATAATATTGTAATAAAACATCTTGACTTATCAATCAATTCGATTAATTAAACAATTATTATTCTTGTAAATAATTATTTGATCTTAAAATAGAGATTGCCTTCAATAAAAAAAACAGTTACAACTATTGAAAGATTATTGTCTGCAACTATAAAGTATTCTTTTAGATTCTTGATAGTTTAATATTATATATTAAAAATGAATTAACTAATTACATATCCTGTGAATATATACCTGTATCCCAGCTACAAGTTCGCTCATTAACTGTATTCTTCGGTCAGTCAGTGGCGCAATCATGGCTCTGATTCTACGGCTCAGCAAACTGAAGGTTCCTTGTACTACTAATGCGATAATCAATAGCGATCCAATACCGACAAGAACCGAAATACCGATTTTTTGCCACATTATTGTTCCCATGATTATGATCTATTAAAAAAACGCAGCCAACAAATAGTTCTTGAAACATTCAAATAAGGAAAAAATAAAAGATCTTACGTCTTTCTAACACAAACTAACTCGGAGTTGTAAAGTGTACACAGATGTATACATTTGGATGTGTACAGATGGATTTTCTGTAAGTTAAACTAACTAGATACATATACTTATTAACAATCTATAAAAGAGATTAACAAGTAAAACAGATTTGGTACTATCTGCGTTCTCGCTAAGCTCGTGATCTGCTAGCAAAGCTCGTCAAAACACATGATTTGTGTGAAATTTTCAAACTGTTTCAACTGGCAATAAGAAAACACAGACGTTATCTCAGATAACAAAATGTTACATTAATTTTCCAAAGGTATTAATGCCTCCATTAGTATATACTTTATACGTTTTAATACAAAGCCTTAAAACTTTGTTTAAAGTTTGTCCTTGAAGTATTATTCAGATCACTTGTCACATTTCTCTGAATGTTCTTGAATGTCTTAAAAATATTTATCTTTCCTCATTAATTTTTTTTGAATTTTGAGAACAACATGAAATGTAAAAAAGCTAGAGCCGATTAGTAACTCAAATAACAAGTTTAAAATTGAGACATAAAACACGTTTTATGTTTTTTTAGACGTCTTTTTTAAAAAATGTCTGTAAAATGTTATTGAAAATTACTTTGAAAGATAAAATATAACATTTTATTATTTAAGATATTTTTTATTTCTGCAGTTTGAAAACTTTATTGTCAGACCATGACATGATTTGACTATAATTTGACAGAAATCGAGCAGAATTTGAGTTTAAACCGATTTTACTGGATTTGTACTACTAATCTGGACCAAATTATGTATAAATACTGCAAATTCGTTCGGTTTTTACCGAACGAATCAATTCAATTTTCTGTTAAAGAGATCCTACAATCGTCTGTTTTCTTGATTGAACGCGATAATTTTTGTACTAATTTTTTTGTATGTATTTAATAGATTTAAAAATTCTTCTCTAGAAGAAAAATTAAAGTACAGATATATAAGACAATAATTTCAGATTGTAATTTAATAACGAATTTAGTAATGAAAAACTAAAAAAAATTAGAAATTTACTGCGGTTTTGTTATCGATTTCTCTTGATTTGTAATACATAATATAAAAATTTTATACTTCTACATATAAAACAATTAAACTTTAATAGAAGACTAGAGATTATATGAAGGAATAATATTGTGCTTTTAGAAATGAGAGTTTAGTATAATAAATAGCCTAAGAGTTTAGTATAATAGAAAATAATGTAGGAAAATTTATATGTATTAATATGTGTGCACACATATTAATGTGTAGTACTTAGTGATCGATGTTTTGTAAACTAGATGTGTCGTGAATCATATGTGTGTACATAAAACAGTGACTTCGACTATGTCGAAATCTTCTATTTAGGATTCCCTTAAATATCATATACATAGACAAATTCTGTTATATATTTTGTGGCATTTTGTTGCTACATCTGATATAACAGATTCTAAATCGAAAGATCGAAAGCGATCATTCTACTAATAAAATTTGTCAATAGATGCAACTGTTCAAACAAAATTAATGATCTGTCATCAACTTAAGCGATTCTAATTGAAAAAATAAGAGATATTTATTTCCGACCTGAAAAGGCATAATCCATATGTAATTCAGGAACGTCGTTAGTTGATCGAAGCGATTGACGTCATTGCTGAGAAGATTCATGATCTGTCCGGTACCGGTTTGATTCATAGATGCTCTATTCAACCGTAATAACTGCGACAGTTTTAATAAATAATTACAAGGCTTACTTTTATGTAATTAAAAAAAACTGTGTTTATGATATATTAAAAAAAATTGTATTCTCTTTTTTTTAAATAAATTCTTCCTGAAAGAATTCCATTTTAAAAACCTTTAATTTATTTTATATAAAATCGTAAAATAATACAAGGACGCAATTTAAAAAAGTGCATTAAAACAAAAATTTATTTAATATAAATGAAAAATTGAAAAACTTTTTAATTTAAGACATAATAAGAAAGAAATATTTTAAGTTACGAAACAATGTTCTACATGTTATTGCAACAAATGAAAACTGTTATTTTCCATTTGACTAGGTTTTACTCTCTATTTACGTAGTAATAGTCTACTATATTTCGACAGAGATAAGTACAGGAAGACATGTGTCATTCTGCGATGCATATTCGCGGGGTACCAGCAAACGTATTATCGGTTGGAGTCGAAGGACATGCATAATGAAGAAGATATCTGGCTTGTACGATAAATTACACATATTCATTTGTCATTTTTTTTATCTATAAAAAAAATATATATGTATTATAAAAAAGATTTTTTCAAAGTCAATACGAAAATTAAAATTTAAATTTTAGATTAAACCATGCCTTCAAAGATCAAAAATAGGAAACTATTACATTAATAAATAACTGACGAATGTTTTCGTCAGTTGAACTTATGTCATTATACATTCATAGAAAAACAACATTATTATTGCACGTAATCAATTAATAGATCGTTCATGTATAATGATTAAATATCTAAAATGTATGTCATAAATTTAGCTCTAAATGCTCTGAGTGATTTATAGAAATACATAGAAGAAAACGCATTCATAGTGACCTGTGATTTTAAACGTGTTAAATTTCACATTTTTTCACAAGAAACTTGAGAATGGTAGATAACAAGTGTACGCAAATGACTGACAACGAAAGACAATAAATATGCGAGATAATGAGCTCAATACGACCAGCTACTTCTTTAAACACCAAAAGAAACTGATTTAAATTAATTTTTTGACATTGTAATCAGTTTCCTCTTTAGATAACTCAAAGTTTTCAACAATGACAAATCTTGTGAGTTAATCCAATTCAGTAAAAGCATTGCACAATTATTATTTAATTAATTAATTAATTAATTAATTAAATCAAACACAGTACAGTCTTTTCGAGTATAGAAAAAGCAGCTCGCTTCTCTTCCTAGAAAGAACTTTGATTAATGCATAAACTTTCAAATTAATCCGCAACATTACCTTCCGATAGAGGAGAGAGCTACAGCAGATGCGGATTCTCATGCCGATGTGTAGCGATTGCAGTATCGTATGATGCATCATAAGAACGGAGATGAAACTGCAGATGACCATAAAAACGACATAGATCAGCACCTCGTTTTTCTCTATCTTGTACTTCAAGTTGGAATTTCTGGAGAAGTAGTTAACAATCCAACTTTGAATGATCGGTATTGCTACGCGTACTACACTGCACTAAAAATATAAAAGTTAAAATTTGTAACATTTTCCACTAGTATAACACTGTGCAATTGATTGCAAATTGGTTTACTTATTTTCAGTATTAATAAATAATTTAATCCTTTCAACGTTATGAGGTTATCGTGATGAAATTACTATTAATTGAAAGGATTAAATTATTTATTAACACTAAAAATATGTTGATTTGCATTTACTTGCATTCAGTGTTGCACTAGTTTTCTCAATGGAAAACGCCATTAATCCCAAACTTGTAAAACTATTGGATCTGGACAATAAGGAAAAAGAGAAAAAGAGATCTTAGATTTACTTAGATCAATTTTTTCCTCATTGTTAACTAATTTGTAAACAGAAAATTGTCATCTAACGCAACAAATCGTCAATTATCTTTCTCTCTCTCTCTCTCTTTTCACGAGAATGTCCTTTAATATTTTTCTTTTGTTATAAACACACTTGAACTAATTGTAAGTAAACATTAATATATCTCTTCATAAATGTATCAATGTACTTGAATAAATACGCAGATCCCGATTATCATATAAGGCAACCAAAAAACTTTGAAGATCGCTTTGTACAATCTTGGACGAACATTCTTTTTTAGTGGCACTTTCTGCCCGTCTTTGCCTAAGGTATATTCCAAATTCTTCAGTTTATCCAGCTCGCGATTCCAATACCTAGAAAAAATGCGCTAGAATTCTATAAAGACGACAGAACTGATTTACTAAATGATTTAATAAATTAATTTTACTTTTTCTGTATTTAACTGCATTCTTACTTTAAAGAGTAGATATTTAATGTAAAATAATGGACGCCGCACAATAAAATAACTTTCAAAATTATATTAAGTATAATGGAAATTTTCCAGAAAAATACAGATGAAATAGTGTAACACAGTGAAGTGTTTTATCTTTGTTTAATATTGGCAAACAATAAGGATGCAATGATTAACTATATTATACTGAGTCATCTGTGTTTCTTGCTGAAAAGCACCCAATATAAATTTGTATGAAATGTCATACCATTTAATCTCTGTGAAGTACAGATAAATTTTTCGCTCAGATAAAAAAAAAATCTGATATATCACAACTATATAATTTTAGTAAGGTAATTAAATGATACAACATTTTTGTGCGCCATATAAAATTATTAAATTATATATAAAATTATTAAAATTCATTAATTATTATTTCATATACAAAAGTGGAAACTATAATTTTTACAGGCATCATAATGTGCGTTTACTAATGTATATTCATCGCAGGCAATACTCACTTTTCAAGATGATCAGTTATTTTTTGGGATTCATCTTCTTTGATTGGTCGATAAATGTCAGATTCCTCTAAATCACGCTTGGAGCCTGTCATAAATAATTCTCGCATCCACCTAAATTAATTACGTAGTAGGAACAGGTATTTAAATAATTAAATATAAAAAAAATAAACTGTTTAATTTAACATTCTAAATTTAACAGTGAAAAGTAGAAAAATAAAAGTATGACTAAAGTGTACGTCGATATGTTGAATAACGATTAAAATTTGCAGAATGCTTTTTTTATTTCCTCAAAGTAAAATAAAATGTAAGATATAAATATTATAAGATAAGAAGAGTAATTAATAAGAAGATTTAAGAGTAATACAAGCAAAAATATTCTGCATTTTGAAAAAAAAATTTTATCTTAAAAAAAAATGAAGATTATCTTTCTCGAAAAATATAATTTCGTTTACAAAAAGAAAATTTTTGTTTCTTTAAAGAAAACTTTTTCCCAGAAAGTGAAAGTTTTCGGTCTTTTTTGAATTGTTTTTTGCAAAAATTAAAATTTTCTGCAAGAAGCAAAGATATTTTATTATTTTATTTTTTTTCCTATCAAACAATCTATATGCTTTCAATATATATATATATACTTTATTGTATTACAGTACTTTATTATATTACAGTTACAATTTTTTGGCTTAGCACCGAAACACTACCGTGTTTCCAGATATATAATACCAAGATCAAAGGCTTTAGATATGTATTCAAATATATTATGATAAATAATAGCCGATATATACACACATATATATATATATATACACACACACTATTAAATATTAAAGAAGCAAACTAATCAAGCAAATGCTTGAGTTCAACATTTTTATTTTTATCTTCCACATATATCAAAATATAAATCTATTTCTGTATGGTCAAATTACTTAGTTTTATAGCAAATAGTCTATATTATCGTACACATTTAGATTTAATAAACTAAATTTAATACAGTTTACATAAGTTTTTACATAAGTTAAATTGTTTAACTACTTTGTCACAGCTAAATTAATTACGTAGTAGGAACAGGTATTTAAATAATTAAATATAAAAAAAATAAACTGGGTTTAATTTAACATTCTAAATTTAACAGTGAAAAATAGAAAAATAAGAGTATGACTAAATTGTACGATATGTTGAATAACGATTAAAATTTGCAGAATGCTTTTTTTATTTCCTCAAAGTAAAATAAAATGTAAGATGTAAATATTATAAGATAAGAAGAGTAATTAATAAGAAGATTTAAGAGTAATACAAGCAAAAATATTCTGCACTTTGAAAAAAAAATTTTATCTTAAAAAAAAATGAAGATTATCTTTCTCGAAAAATATAATTTCGTTTATAAAAAGAAAATTTTTGTTTCTTTAAAGAAAACTTTTTCCCAGAAAGTGAAAGTTTTCGGTCTTTTTTGAATTGTTTTTTGCAAAAATTAAAATTTTCTGCAAGAAGCAAAGATATTTTATTATTTTATTTTTTTTTGCCAAATTAGTGAGAGTCTTGACGAACCAGAAGAATAGAACACTGAAGACATTTGCGCTCTCTTTGGGATTTGATTTCATGTCGCTCGTGTTCTTATCCATGTTGTTGCACTGTTTCACAAAATCTGACGACATTTCAAACTAATAGGAAAAAATGAAAACAATCAGCATTCTTATTTCCTTCTTTTTTTCTTTTCCCTCTCTCTTTTCTATTAGTTCTCCTTCTCTTCCCTGCCGTTTCTCAAGACACACTTTTCGATAGTTAATCCTTTACTGGGACCATCAGTAACTGTTGCTGCTTTTCATATCGGCTTTAGGTATTACTGATAATGATAAACGAGAAACATTAGCGATAACTGTCTCATACATTGTATAATCATATACATATCATTTCCTTGTTTCTTTTGTTTCTCTTCTCACTTACTTCACACATCTCAATTAATCCACGTAACGTATTTCTTGTTTCTTTTTCTCTTCTTTTCTTTTTAGTAAAATTTTGTTAGTTACTAAATTTAGCTTAATAGCTGTTTAAATAATAACTGGAATAACATGAATAACTATTTTAAGTAACATTATCATTTTTTAAAATATATAAAAGTCATTACACACAAGAGTTAAACAAACCAATCATAATTAATAACTCACCTTATAATTAAAGTTCAGTTTAAAAAACTTTTTTTAGCAGATAAATTTCTTGTAATTCTATTTAATAAGATAATTTTATTAGCTAGGTAATCTTCTTCACAAAATCTTAATGCTTCTACATTTTATTATTAACTAAGCATATATAAAAACACTTTTATTGTCGGACTCTCATAAATTCAAAACAATTCGTATTGTATTCGTTTTATGCTGTTCGTTTAACTCAACTATGTTATCGTCATCTTATTATGTAAGTTTTTATTACTGTATTAAAATGTATTAAAATGTATTAAAATGTATTAAAATGTATTAAAATGATACAATAATCATTTAACATTTCAGTTTCCTTTCAACTTACGATTAAGTAGTCTGCCAAATACTAAAGATGTTCGTTGATAACTTTTACTTCTGGACTTTATATTTATGACGTCATATTAATGTTTGCGCTGTATCCAATATATACACATTAATTTGACAATTTACACTGAAGATAACTTTAATAAAGGACTGGATGTCTGTATTTAATGTCTTGATTAATACATATTGTTCTATATTCTATATAATTTCCATTCAATATTGATTTTCATTAATGTGATAATTTATTTTTATTATGGAATATTTGTATTTAATAGAATGATTGAATTATTTTTATTTGAAGAATTTATATCTTTACACTTTATTTTTTAATTTTATTAAATTTGATAGTAAATTTATTACTTAATTACTTAATTTTTTTATTACTTAATTTTATTTGTTATTTCGTCACATAAAATTAACAATGTTATTATTTTATAATTAATAAAAAATGACATAAAGGAGTCAGCGCGGAAGAAAATGCACAAAAATTTTCTAATAACTAAAAATTCTACAATATTCTGATTTTATTGAACATTTAAATCAAATGAATGAACACATAAGAACATACGTTTCAGCTCAAACTTGAGCTCTCCTCAGTGCATAAAGTATAAACTAATGTAAGATCGAATTAGAATGCATGTAAAAATATTAATAGACCAATTGTGTTATCGCCGCATTATTTAATCTTCTAAAAAGCAATGACTGGAATGTTAAAACATATATGTTCATATGGTTGAGAAACTATTTGAGTGTAAATGCAAGAATATTATTTTAACATTCCAGTATTTGCGTCATTGCAGCAGGAAGATTTTAAGTTCAGTTCCACAACTCACGGTTAATTCTTAACCGAAATTCAAGAGTTAATCGTTTGTGGAATCGTTTGTGTTTCGAATTGTGGAACTGAATCTTAGAAGATTAAATAATATAATTGATCTGTTAATATTTTTTACATGTGGTCTTATTTTAGTTTGTACTTTATGCGCTGAGGATGACTCAATCTTGAGCTGAAACATATGTTCTTACATATTTATTCATTTGATTTAAATGTTCAATAAGATCAGAATATTAGTTATTAGTAGAATTTTAGTTATTAGAAAATTTTTGCGCACTGTTTTCAGCGCTGATTCCTTATATGTTTTTTTCTTTTTATGTTAATTTTTGTTACTTGAATATTGAGAAGTACGTTGTTAACTAATTATAATTAATAATTTTAAAATATTTAAAATTAGTTTTTAAAATTATAACATTAGTAATACAATGCCTTTTGCAATAATATTCTATCGCAAAACTGAAAGTGAATATTACTAAGAAAAGCATATTCACTCACTTGTGGTGCATTACAAATTTGTCATTTCTTAAAAAAGTTGATAAATTTTCTGTAATTTAATTATTAAGAAAATAATTTTATTTTAACAGCAAATTTTAATTATATATATTATTTTATAAAATCAATAATATTATTATTTTATAATTAACTTTATAATTATTTTATAATTAAATCTTAAGTTTAAAATGCAAAATTAATTAAAAAATAATAGTATTATTGTTTTTATGTGATAAAATAATAAATGTAATTAAAATTTCCTGTTAAATGTAATAAAATTATTTTCTTAAATTAAATTACAGAAAGTTTATCGTTTATAAAAATGTGACAATATAATAGAATTAGTACACAGAAAAAAGATAAAGCAGCAGTGTTACTTAGAAATTTAAAGATTGTTAAAAAATAACAATCATGTTTTATAATTTATTCCTTTCTATATATTTCGTTGTACTTTGGTTAATTGTTTACATAATTCATACTGTTTGCTATCACGCATACTTTTTGATCTTAAAATTACTATACATGATTTTTACAGTTTACTGTACAACTATGTCATAAATGTTTTATAATACAAAGCAAGAATGTGTATAATTGATCACAAAAGATGATAAAAGTTCTAAACATGAAGTTTGTAAAGATGATTCCAAAATTAATTCTATCGAATATGTAAAAGTTATCGTTTACAAAAATATATATTCGTAAATATTCATGTGAAGCTTATCTCAAATATAATTCTAGTTATAGTCTCTATAGTTTCATATAATATATTGAGGTATATATGTATGCTGTTCTAACATTATTCTATTAGATAATTAATATATAGTATACTTTAATATTATATCATATAATGATAAAAATACTAATAAAATTAATTATTAGCAAGACACGTGCTATATTACTTACATAATATATTCTATTATGTGACAGTATATACTATACATCACTTACTATATATACTTAATACCTACTATGAGATATATTTCTTATTTGCTACAATAGGGACACAACTAGAAAAATGTAAGAGTTTCAATATTTTAAATCATTGAATTTTTGCAATTGCATTGAAATGCAATTTTGATAATTTTATTGTAAAGTAAAAGTATTTTTTTTTAATAAATTCCTTTTTTTTATATTTCCGTTTTTTTTTCTGTAAGCAACTTCAAAATGATATTTTTTAAGTTGTGTCGATGATGAAGCAAATGGTGAGCGATATATATTCTATATACTTTCATCCTAACAAATAATACATAGTTGCAGTAGACAACATGTCGATAAATGCAGTAGACAAAAGTATTGAATTCGTTTCTGCATTTATGCCGAATCTGCATTATACAAGAATCAAGTATAAGTAAAACTCAAATAATCATTTAAGTATTTGAGCTGAATTGGAGTATTTGTTCGAACATTGTCCATCATAATATAAATCTCAGAACCATTATGAGATCTTCATTAAAAAAAGTTAGGGATAATTGAAAACGATGTAATTTTGAAATCAGATCATTACGCATTTAAAAATATACATATAAAATATCTAAGATAAACTGAAGAAGTTTATATATATAATATTTATAATTATATATAATTAATTTTTTTTTATATATAATTTTATATAAATAAAAATATATAAATTGACATTATATATATATATATATATATATACTACACTTCTCTCAGATTCATATATAATTTTAATTTATAAAATTTAATCAATAAAAATCACAGCAAGTTACTGTGTGTGCGTGAATATTATCTTACAATTTCATGTTTATGCTAAATTACGTTTCATCTCACTGGTTCAGTTCATTCTTGATTGTGGAAGTACGTATTCGCTTTATCACAAGAATTAAGTATATTCGTAATTTCTGTAATAGTAGGATAGAAATATATAACAATGTTACGAGACTTAACTCGTGGCAGAATCTTGCACTAGATATTACGGCAAGGGAATGCTTTCCCTGTAATCTTATTAAAAACGATACAAAAATATAATTTTGTAGAAGCATGTCACGCTGCATCACAACGTTATGATACTTAATGAAAATATCATGATGTCGCGAAGAAAGATATACAATATATCCTTTGGTCTTACAGAAATGTACAAACATTTGTCTACATGCGCCCTTCTGTATGCTCTATATATCGTCTACATCATAAGTATACTAGACACATTAAGTAATCCGCTTCCATCTTGAAAAATTTAGCTTTAACAAAAGAACATATCAGAATTCATCTACACTTCGTCACGTTTCTCCATACTTGTCTACATAGGCCTGCTTCGCCACCTTGATCAGTTGATCGTACATACCTGGGCCAGTCTCCTTTACTAATGAAGTAAACTGATTATAACTGTTTTTCAATAATATATGAGGATGATCGTATTCCTGCAAAACAATAAATGTCGGAATTACGATACAAAAAATTTGATAATTAAATTATTATTTTTTTGTTGATATCATTAAATATAAATCGCAATTCTGCATATATACGTGATGAGTTAAAAATAATAATTAACATTTCAATAAAAAAATTCTAACAGCATTTTTAAGAATTTTTCATATTTTTAATTTATGAAAATTTTTTTTAATAATTTTGTTTTAAACTATTTTATATTTTATAAGTTTTCTTCGGAAATTATAGAATATTTTAGACTGTATACATATAAAGAATTTTAAAAAAGAGATGAGTATTTTTTTAACATAATTTTCTCGTAAAACTATTCTAATTTATATAAAATCTAAGAATTTTTCTAAAAAATTATAATATTTATACAGAAAGTTTAGAAATTTATTAATAACGATTAAAAATTTGTTCATTTTTTGAAATATTTTATTTCAGAAAACAAATCTATTGATCCCAATAAATAGTTTAAAAATTGTTAATCGTTATTAATAATTTGCTAAAATTAAATGCTTAAAAATGTTGTTAGAATTTTTTATTTTCAAGTTGATAACAGAAAATAAAAAGAAAATAATATAAAGATTTTTTTTAAATGAAGGTTTTTTTTAAACTCCAAAATATTATTCTCAAATGCTCGAATCTTAAAATTTGAAGATTTTGATACTTTGAGAATCCAAGCAAGTTTCCAAATTATCGTAAAAATTGGAGAAATTAATGAAGCTGTACTTACAGCCATATGACCCTTATCCATCACCAAAACCTTGTCGCTGTCCATTATAGTATTTAATCGATGCGCCACTGTGAGCATCGTACATGTCGCGAATTTTTTCCTAATAGTCCGTTGAATCAACGCGTCGGTATGTGGATCTACGTTCGCAGTCGCCTCATCCAGCATCAATATACGATTGTTTCTCAGGATAGCTCTCGCTAAGCATACCAATTGTCTCTGTCCAACGCTATAATTGCTTCCTCTGTCAAACACGCGACTTTCCAAGCCATTTCCGATAGTAACAACAGCTTCTTTTAGCTCAACCTGAAATACATTAAACGGAATTATAAAAAGTTCATAATTAATTTATATTACACATTTATTTAATAATTATAGAACCATGTGACTTAAAAATTGATGACAGTTCGTCATTTTGGAACTCCCAGAATTTTCCAATCTTTGGAATTTAGGATTTCAAGATGGTCTTTGGAGTTAAAATTTGGAGTTAAAATCGAACCTTTGAGCGTTACGTTTCCGATTAAGCACAGGTCTATTTTTAAATTAGGAATCATTCGAACCTCTTCAAGTGCCTCCCATAAATCCGTGTCGGGAAATTCGTCGAAAGGATCTAAATTACGTCTCAGAGTACCTGAGAACAAAACGGGATCCTGAGGGATGATGGATATTTTGCGTCGCAAGTCCTCCAAAGCTATCAAACCCGTGTCCACACCATCAATCTCGATGATTCCCTCCACTTTTGCCAATCGGAACAATGCTGATATTAGTGACGATTTTCCGGCGCCTGTTCTTCCCACGATACCAATCTGTGTATAATAATTTTATTATTTTTAAAACATTTAAATTATTTTTCATGAACATCTTCATATTAACTATTATGTAATTTTCAGCTTAGATCGTTGTACTTTAGTTATTCAGTATTTATGTATTCATATTTGCAGTCTTAAGACATTCTATTTATATATAATTTTCTTTTTTTACACCATTCTGTTTGTGCATGTATGATAAAATTATTCAAAATAAATTAAAATAAAATTTAAAAAGTTTAAGCTTTATATATTTTCAATCCTTTTTTATATAATTTTTTAATATTTAATAAAATTTATCTTAAAAAAATTATAGCAACTTTTTCAAATATCTCCAGAGGGTCCTGTAAAATTTAAAATTCTTCTATCTTTTAAAATAAAGTTTTTCACTCTCTTTCTTCTCGTTTGTTTCTATAAAATTTTTTGCGCAAAATTTCCATACCTTCTCTCCAGAATAAATCACTATATTCAGACCCTTAAGGACAGGTGGATCTTCGTCAGAGTAGCGCATATAGACATTCTTAAACTTAATGCAACCTTGATCGGGCCAGGTTTTGGGGACACTGGAAGGCAGCGCTAGATACTTGTCTTTTTTTTTCACATACGCTCCCCGGTCTCTTAGATTCGGTTCTGCCGAAAGCTGAATGTATTCGAGTACGCGTTCTACTGCCATCATCTGGTTTGCTACCTCCGCGCTCTGTCGCATCCCCCATTGAATCATTCCGGTCATTGCCATTACCTGTGTGATGGCCAAACCGACTTCGCCACCGGAAAATGCTGAAAGATACACCCAATATACACAACATCTCATTTAACTTTGTTGATTCATTTTTTATATTATTAAAATATATATCTAATCTAAATATTTTTTCATTAGTAACTTTTTTTTTAATAAATTCTTATTTTACAAAATAAATGTTTTTACAAAAGAAAT
>NW_017259240.1:2172441-2178757 GCF_001594045.1 Atta colombica | reverse complement strand
TATTTAGTAATTCTAGTATTAATTTAGAAAATTTTTTTAAATAATTCTGTTTTAAATGAAATTTTCATGTTGCACTTATTTATATACTATGTGATTCTTAATAAATTAATATATTTTTCATAAAAAATATTAAAAAATATTTTGTATTATTTTTTTATATTTATATTTAAAACTATTCGACAAAAATTGGGAGAACTGATGCTTACATTGATTGAGTAACAAAAAGCTAAAAGTGACGAGTGAAGTGAAGAAAAAACAGAATACGTCCAGAGCGAATCCAAATGCTGTACTAGTCACGATGTACATATAAGCGGTAGATGTGTGTACATCTTGTAACTTGTCGAATTCACGTTTCAGTATGTCCTGAGCGCAATATGCTCTAATGGTCGTCAAACCATTCAACGTCGCGTTCAAATGAGTGAATACCGGCGAGCGTGCTGAAACACAAAAAAATCATGTCTTCAAGAAATATATCTTTATGTTAAATAAAAGCACGATACATTTGCTTTAATAAAAATAATAAAAAAACGGCTCAAATGACTAAAAACTAAAAATCAAATAATAAGGAGAAATATTGTTATTTAAGAAAATCATCAATATAATTGAGAAAATGAAATTTAAGAATAAATAAGCAAGAAAAGAAAATATCAAAAGTAGAAAATATACGAAAATAAAATGAATTTTTCAATTTAGTAACATGTATATACATACAAGCACCTGAAGATTTCCTCGCAAAAAAAGTAATAAACTCAAAAATTATATTAATGATTAAACTTATATATTAACATGAGCACTTCGAAATGCAAACTTATATAAAAATTGTTTCTTGCACACTTCATATTTTTACTGTAACTTTTAAATAAAGCATTTTTGAAACTTATATTTATATAACTTTTTTTCTTATTTTAATTCACAGAACATATCATTAAAGTTTGTTTGGAAAATTCAATAACACTCTGTATATAACTAACATTTTGATAAATGTTGAGGATTAGAATAAAAAAAGCGTAAGAAAGGCAGACATACTTATTCCCTCCAATCGCTTAATGTTCTTGCTGGTCTTGAGGTAAACCTTGCGGATCCAATAAAATATCCCACCGATAATCACGACAGGCACCAAGAAGATAGGATTGACCACGCAGGTCATTACCAGCGATCCGAACATCAACATATTCATCTGACCGGCATCCAGGATTGCTTTAGGTAATAATTCGTCGATCACGCCCATGTCTTTAGAGAATCGATTGAGAATCCTACCGCTTGGATTAGTATCAAAAAATCGCATTCCTGTACGAATTAATGCACTAAACATCATATCGTGTAAGCGCTGACTGCACGTCATACAGGTCTTGTAAAAGACTAGCGATCTGGTGATTCCGAGAAAGAAGATAGTTAGCACAATGCCAGTGTAGATGTAGACATAATTAATCACTGATTCATCCTCGATAGCACTGAGTTCATTTATGTTCGTCGTGTTTACGAAAACGTCTTCCGTTTGGTTCAGGATAAAATGCTTGGCTTCGTAGTTTCGCGTTTCCACAAAATTGGCTCTAAAGGAGTTTAATCAAAAAGAAAAATTATTATTATTGAACGAAAAAAAATATGATTCATGGCAAAAAATATGATTCGTATGCCTTTGTTTCAAATATGAGAATATTTTTAGTTCTATATTTTTGTGATCTTTTAGTTCTACATAAAAATTAATTCTCGAACCTGATAATTTCTGGAAGTTATTTTTCAAGTAACATATTCAAGTAAAATATTCTTAAGAAATTTTACAACATGTATTATTGAATATATTTGCATGCAAATCTTTTAAAAATATTTTTGCAAACATTTTTCGACACAATCTGGTTGACATAGACATTTTAAAAATATTTTCATGAATTGTTTTTAAATACTTTAATCTACATAAAAAAATATATGTAATAAATATATGTAATAAATAATTGTTTATTCAATAAACGATTCCTTAAACAATTAAAAAACAGTTTTCCGATAACACAAATACTCACAAGAAAGGCACAAAGTAATCGTTGAGACTGACAATAAATTGCGTAATGATGAACAGAAACAGAACAGTAAAAGCAATATATAAATTGGCACCAGTTTGGAAGAATTTGATAAATATAGGACCCTTAACCAGGTCACGTGATGTTCCCTCAAGACCGTCGTTCAATTTTTCAGGATCTTCGTCTTCCTCCTCGTCATCAGTGCCGCCGCTACTGGCTTCCGGAGTTCGACTCTATTGAAGAAATTTTATCCTCAGTAATATTAGTGTGCATTTCTTTTTATTCAGATATTATTTATTACTATAAAGATTCAATTCCAAACCATTAAAGCAATATAAAAATAATATAAAAAAAATAAAAATTATATTTTCTCAAACTCCTCTCTCTCTTTTTCTCTCTCTTCTTCATAATTTTGTACATATTTGCAGCACTTACTCTGTTACTCGAAGAAGAAAACTGTCGTCGTATGTTTATACTTTTTTCTAAAGATGAATCGTCAATCGCTTCATTCTCTGCTGCCAGGAGTATTCCATATTCAGGTCGATACTCTAATAAATCCTGATAATGCGAAAAGTACTTCATTTTTCCTTGCTCGAGTAATATAATGGCGTCCACTCCCTTTATATATTGCAGTTGATGCGTCGCCAAGATTCTTGTTTTTCCGGCAAGATATCTCTGAATGCATTCTTGAAACAGATGCTTGCTGACGTGTGCATCAACCTGGAATTTCAAACAGAGTCTTTCATCAGAATTCAATTAAAATCCTGCACCATCCATAAACACACAATATTAGAAAGTGAATATTATTTTATCTTTTACAATATTCATATAACATTCTAGGAATACTATGTCTTATAGAGGAATTATCGTTCATCAAAAAAGAGAAAGATCTCGCACTAATTATACAGAAAATATAAAATTATTTGATTCCAGTAAAATATGTTGTTTTTCACATACAGTGAAGTTATAATGTAATGAACAATAATACAATATATACGCCTAAAAGAGTAAATTATTAACTCGTTTGATAATCACCCACCGCGCTCAAAGGATCATCCAGTAAGTAAATGTCCGACTGTCTATACAGAGTTCTGGCCAAATTGATCCTAGCTTTTTGACCACCGGATAGCGAGGTACCTCGTTCACCTACAACGGTCTGGTCACCCTGCAGAAATTGTTTGAAGTCGTGTACCAAGGCACAAGCTTTGATCACCTTCTGATACCGTTGGCGCTCGTAGGACTGTCCGAAGAGTATGTTCTGTCGGACGGTAGCACCGAAAACCCAAGCCTCCTGACTAGCGTAACTGACGCCGCCGTTGACCTTCACTTGACCTTCCGTCAAACTGATCTCTCCGAGAATCGCGGACAGGAAAGAACTCTTGCCGCTACCCACCATGCCGATCACCGCATACAACTTGCCCTTTTCTATTTCCAGATTCAGATTCTCCAGAGTGTTCTCCGATTGTTTCTCCTCCCACTTGGCAGTAACGTTGATCATATTGATGGCCCAGTTATTCATATTGTATATGGATTGTTTATTTTCTAAATAATAATAATTTTATTTCAAGTTTGAGAATATATTAAAAGAATGTTGGAAATATTCAAGCAATACAATATGTCTCATAAAATTTTTTAAAAATTTTAGAAAATACATATCTCCAGAAAGACCTTTAAAAGAAATTGTGTGTAAAAATTTGTAACTTTACTTAATATCTTAAAAATATTATTTTATTAAAATAAATAATTTTATTTTTTTTTAGCTTCTAAAATATGTCAGATTTGAAGTATTCTTTGAATATATTTATATAATATTTATATATGTTATATTTGTATAAAGTATAAATTATATGCTTTTCTGAAATTCTTTACCTTCAACAAAATTAACAGTGTTTTTCAACAAATCGCTGGCAACAATCAATAGACCATTTTGCTTTCTGCGGTCGTTATTCTCATCCAAATCTCCATGTGAATCCACATCATCATCATCATCATCGATGTAGGGTAGATCCGGTTTGGAGAACCGCTTGAGATCTGAATTGACATAGCTAGCAGACGCCTTGGAGACAACGTTGCTGCCTTGGAACTCGTCGAACATAAGGAAACTCTGGAGCCTACGTATAGCCACCATACACTCAGCCAACTCAGCGAAGCCGCGCACAAACATGCCAGTCATAGTATGTGCAAGAATGTTGAAATAAGATGAAATGACGAAGACTTTATCGGCAGTCAGATTGTCGCCGAGCATCAGCATGGCGATGAGGGTGCAGTAAAGCGCCATACGAGTTGTGAAGAGATTGAAGGTCATATAAATGCCGCGAATGTACGAGCTCTTGGTGACCACTCGAAGTTCAAGCTTACGCGCCAGCTCCACCATAGCGCAGAATGGCTTCTCCCACGCGTACATTTTGATCACCTGCACCCCGGAAATGATTTCGTCCATCAACCGGACCCGTTCGTCGGTCTTGATGGCAGTCTGGAGACGAAACTTTGAGGACAACTTGCCAGTGTAAGCTAAAATCCCAAGAGTAAGAATTGGTGAACACTTGACAAAATAGCTTGCAAAATGACATAAAAAGGCTCTACCCGGATTTACAAGGCAATATTTTACATTTATTTTCCATAAATTAAAAAAAATAGAGTTTTAAAGGTTCTTTAAATCGACGATCGTATTTAATTTATGGGATTATTATTATTCAGTTTGATTGTGTTTCAAGTCCGAAAATAATTGGCACGCAGTCATCTGAAGTAAAATGTGAAATAAAATTACGTATAAAATTAATTATTCCTCCTTCTAACTTTGATTAGTTGGTGTTTCTTCTTACTTACAATTAATGATGATTTAAAAATAGAGCTTTTATATAAATTTATTGATGATGACACGAAACTCACATTGGATCGGTACAACTACAAAGATTGCAGCGATGCCGATGAGGCCAGCATAGCCGACCTGTTGATAAAGAATATAAGCAACGATCAGAGCGGAGAGAGGTGCTGACCACATATGATGAATAAAGATGGAGACGAGATCGAATCGATTGACATCATTGGCCACTAGATTAACTACTTTTCCGGGTGCTGTCTCGCCCAGTGCAGTTTTGCTCAGACGCAGAGCCTAAGAAACAAAAGAAGAATATCCGTTACATAATCTGGAAATCAATATACTGATAAATTCGCAAAAGAAATTTAATATATTCGATATATTCAAATATTTATATCGATAGGAAATATTCATAAATATTTGTACTGTAATATTTATGAAATATTTTCAAAGCATTTCATAGAAGAAAGATTAAATATTTTAAAATAATTGACGAAAATGTTTTTAGAATGTTTCTATGTCCACCAGATTATGATTTTTTTATAAATATATTAATTTGATAACACAAAATTTTGTGAACAAATTTTTTGGTTACATTGTATGTTAAAATTGATCATAATAGTCTATTAAAAAAAAGAATTTTTTATTAGGAAATTTAAAAAATTTTAAAAAACTGATTTATTTAGTCTTTTGTTATATTTCATTTCTTCTACTTTTTCTCATGTGATGAAGAAACGTTTACTTTGAAAAAAAGCGAGCAAGTAAGATTTATAGAGTTCTTCTTATACGTCTTTTGCATTCACTTTTTGTTTCCTCTCACTTTATACATTATATTTCATCAAATTTTTTAATTATGTTGTTCCGAGTGACCAACCTTTCTGTATACCACGGAACATACGGCTACGCGAACTTTGGCACCCACGTGGAAAGCGCCAAAGATCGTCTGATTGCCACTTATCACATTCATGCCAGTTGCGATACAGATACCAGCTCCAAACCATAGAGCATTTTCATACGGTTCAACTGAATCCTTCCGGAAGTAGCGCAAAAGACCACCCAGCAGCAATGGTGTACCTAATCTACGGAACGAGTTTCGCGCGTTAATACTTATGTGTCAATATTCAATATTGGGCATTATTATCTTAAATTCCATATCTTAAATAATAATATCCAATAATTATATTATTGAGCTACATAACCGTAGCTAGGAAAGGACAAATAGACCGTGCCCTCCCCCTTCCCACCAAATTTTAAAGAAGGAAAAAAAGACAAAGATATAAAAAAAATATACATAGGATTATGCTTAAATATTTATAAGAAATTAATTTTGAAAAAAAGAATTAGAAATCAATGTAGAAAAATTTTTTGATAACCCAAGACAACTAGTTTTTATATTATAAATTTAAGTTCTTTAGTTTAAAGAATCAGTTATTTACAATTTAAAATAATTAAATAAGTAAATTAAATATATATAATTCATTTGCAA
>NW_017259240.1:2168827-2172403 GCF_001594045.1 Atta colombica | reverse complement strand
TTAATTATATTTTTATACTATTATATTACCTGTATTGTTATATTATTACTCTATTGTTATTTCTATTCTTATTATTATGTATTATTTATTATATATACATCATATTTATAATATGTTTATATATCATTATTACATGCAAGAACAATAAGATATAGTTATTCTTAATGTTTAATGTTAGCTATCTTTAAATACGTTTCCACTTTGAAATGTTATCGCTCCACGTAATGTGTTGCAAGTGATAATACATTGGAAATAATGTCCTATGTTTTTAGTCAAACGCAAATATAAAAAATATTAAGAATTTGTTTTGAATCGTTTTCAATATAAAATAATTATTTCTTACATAAAAAAATTAAAGTTTAAAACATTGAGCTACCTATATTCAATGTATATTAAGAAATAGTTTAAAAATCAATACTTTGGTGCAATAAATTCGTATTACTGCAATAAATGTTATTATACTGCAATCAATGTTATTATCGAGCAAATAAAGAGAAAAATGTCTTTCTGTGAATAAAAATGAAGAACGAAAGATTTATAAAAATGAGCAATAGCGGTCAGTGTTTAATCTTACCTTATCACGAATTCGTTGAGGATCTGTATTATTCCCAGCATAGTGTACTCCCACAAAAATGTGCGAAAAATAGTTTTTAACAAACTTGGACTGCGTTTCCATTTTTTCGAATTTTCCAGCTCGATGTTCCATCGTCTGCAAGTACACCAATGCATTAATAATAATAATTCCTACATGCTTTTTATAAAAGAGTAACACAAAAGAAAGAGAATTAACTCTGTAAATATTTTCTTTTTTCCTTCTTCTTCTTTTTCTCATATTTTCTTATATATAATTTCTATACTTACCTTTCTAATCGATCTCCGAGGAACGTCGATCTGTCGACTTTCAGAGGATCAAATAAGTCTTCTATTTCTAAAGCTTTCTTGTATCCTGTCTTGAATAAACTAATGGTCCACCTGATTTATAATAATTTGTGTAAATTAGATATCAGATATCTTACTGCTATCAGTACCTGCTATCAAGTAGCTCTCTAGATTATAGGATGACATAACGATAAAAATATGAGTCGAAACGGAAAATCGAAACGGAAAGTCGAAACTAAAAGATTAAAAATAGTATCGTGCATAATTATTTTAGTATGACACTGCACTTTTGTTATATTCACAAGATGCAACGTTGAAGACAAGGTAAATTTGCGTGAAGATAAGAAGTAATTTGAGATAAAAAAATCAACCTTGAAGTATACATCACCCATTATTTCAATTCAAGTGATTTGTATTTAAATTGTTATTAATAATTGTTATTCAATAATTGTTATTCAGGCATTGAATATAAATTGAAAAGTTGAAATAATATGTTAAATATAAAAATTTCAAATTCGAGAATATTTAAATATTTAAATATTATTTAAATCTAATCACTAAACATTTAAATATAGTATATTGTATAACTTCGAAAGCACACGAAAGATTGAAGTAAGATAATACAGAATGACAGGAGTAATTGTGATCAATTGTGAGCCTGCGCTAGTTAACTGTTTTGATGTTTAATAAAAATGTCTGTTTTTACATGTATCCACGATACATGTAAATATAAAAACGCAAGGCAATGAGATATAAGCAATAAGCAAATTGACCAATCATAGTAGAAAACGTAAGGTTATTGCGTTTTTATGTGTTTAATCTGCGCAGAAAGAATGATTTTGTTGAAGTTATCTAAAAATTTAGCTAGAAACAATTTTGAAAATAATGTTGTTCAACCATAAAAATAATCACAAGAAATCTTAAGCATGATGAGCAACGCTGCACAAAATTTTGACATCTAACAATCAGTTTGAATGTAGTGCAAAATTATTTTGATAAAACAAAATTATTTTCAGATCTGTATCTGCTCAATTTTTAAATGCTTTATCAAAAGTCCTTTTCGTATAACTATAGTTATCCGTAAATCTAAGGATTTGCAACAAATCTTTGGATATTCAGTAACTCAATGGTCGAGTATTCAAGAGTATTAAGACTGCCAAGGAAGACACCAAGTAAAGAAAAAGTCAAAATGATAATTTTTGGTTACAAAATTTGTGTTTATTAACTTTAAACATCAAAATTAGTCATTTTGATTCTTTGTTGATTATTGTGTGTTTTTTGGGCTCCTCTGTACTCCACAGAAGACAAAGGAGAAATATCGGAAGAAAATGATGACCCAGAAAAATTGCACAACTTACCACCAAAGTAACACCGACACGATGCTCGCCTTCTCCCTCGGATTCGGCTTCGATTTAATTTTTGTTGAATCCATCAGTCCTTACACGTGGCATTAACTTGCCGCGAGCTGCCACTTCCACGGTTGAAAACGATCGATTAATTCAAGTTAGATTATCAACGATTATCAACACTTTAAGGCTTTCGTTTGCTATTGAATAATGACTTTTTTTTCACAAACAAACGAAAAAATTTCTTCACTATTTTAATAATCTTATAGGATCCTCTCTTTGATGATTTTATGTCGATATAAAATTATCGACAATATGAAGATTTCTCCTCTCTCAATCCTCGTAGATTGTTATCTAGTATAATTAATCTCTTCACGCGATCGTAATCAGACTGAAATGAACACTTCACATATCTCGTTATATCAGCTATTTATAAATATCACTATTTCCCACGATTAACCAAGATTTAAATTTCATCATAAATTCTCAATAAAGTCTTTTTATAGGTAGAAAAGATATCATTGATAATCGTGTAAACATCTTTCGCTTCTTGAGATCTATTTTCAAGTGCCTCCTTGAAATTTTCAAGATGTGCGTGAATCTAGAAATTGTTATAAGTAATTATTATTATTATATGTTAAAGACATCAATTATATGATTGTAATTAGAAATATTAAAATCATGATTACTGTATGTACGGAGAAAAATCGCCCATGTCAACTGACATAAACCTCTTTAAAAAACACTTCCTTATTTCTTGGGAACTAACTATTGCGTTTTATTAATAATGATAAAAACATGATCGGTTTAAATGACTGAAGAGAATAAAAACTTATAATTCATGTATCTGTGACTTGTTATTTCTATACAGTATTTCTATACAGAAACAGCTAAAACTGAATTTTATAAATATGAAAATAAAATTTGTACGATTTTCTTTTGCAAATCGTATAATTTAAATAATAGTGAACTATATTATTGATAATATTATAGTTTTATATGTTTGCAGTTTCATAAATCAATTTTATTTATATTTTATTTATATTTTTTCTTTTTTATTTTTTTATAATACGATTTGGAATAAAAAATTGAAGTGCAGCATAAACCGACATATTATAAAGGTTAAGCTTATATGATCTGTTCTACAGATCATATAAGCTTAACCTTTATAATATTACGTAATATTGCAGCTGAAAAAAGACAATATTTATAAGTATTTATGAAAAAATTCTCAAAAAAGAAATTCTTGCGTTACATCTTCCAAAACAACAAAGTAGATATGCATTATTTTAAACCAACAAAAAACGTTTTATCGAAGTGAACAGTTTCTAAGAAATCATATATATATATA
>NW_017259240.1:2168505-2168781 GCF_001594045.1 Atta colombica | reverse complement strand
AAATATTTTGTGTAGATAATTTCTATAAAAAAAAAGAATGAGAAAAAATTTCTATAAAAAAAGAAGAATGATATTGTTGTCTATTGTTGCGTCAGTTTTGGGGCCTGTTGACAGATACTTGTTTTTATTTAGCTTATAAAAAAAATTAATTATTGCACAATATTGTAAAAACTATTATATTATCTAATTGAAAACATTTCTTAGTTTGTTATTATTATCTTATTTATGTTATTTAAGAAATTTGTTCAAATAAAGTAGTATGTTGATATCGGTAAC
>NW_017259240.1:2165068-2168394 GCF_001594045.1 Atta colombica | reverse complement strand
ATCTTAATAATAATTAATAATCATTATTTTTTATTAATAATAATTATTTTTATCATTGAATAATAATTATTTTGCACATAAATAATAATGCTCAAGTAACAATTTGTTTTTATCGATTTTTTTACTATTATACTTTGAAGATAAGTTTTTACTATTATACTTAGAAAATAATTACGACTTACTGAGTCTTTTTCTTCCTTTACCAGTGGAAAATGGTCTTTTTGCAGTTCCGTCTGTTGCCGTAGTAAATAAAAAAAACGTGTGCATTGATAATTGACAAGATCCGCTTTAATGAAACGAGGACGATTAATTTATCGATCCAGGATCCATGTGACTCTTCGGGTACGTGTTTGGTATCTGCGTTTGAAAAGAGTGTCTGTATCATTTGTGCCTCTATCGTTCCCGCCTTATCTGGCTGCACGCAATTTATTTGCCTGCTGTGTCACTTTCCCAATAACATAGAAGGTCGTACAATCTCAACGTTACTATAATTATCTAACATAATAACGAAGTTGATACACTAGTCATTAATTAGCCACCAATCTCTTTTTGTTTGTAAATTACACATAAAATTGGAGAAACTGCAACTAAAATTAAGCTACTAAAAATTCAAAAATAGAAGATAATCAAAAATAAGGATTTGGATATTGGCAATAGAAAATATTACATATTATACAGAAGTAAAAAATTCTTTGGAGAGAGAAAGGGAGAGAAACAGAGAGAGAGAGAGAGAGAGAGAGAGAGAGAGAGAGAAAGAGAGAGAGAAAGAGAGAGAAACAAATATTGGGAAATTTCAATATCAAAGTCAATATCCTATATCAAATATTCCGATATTCACAATCAAACTTCTAAAAATATTTGAAAGGTTGATTAAATTATTAGAAAATTAAATTTAAGAAATAATATTATAGCATCTGTAAGAAATGATATTATCTCTCTCTTTCTCTCTCTCTCTCTCTCTTTCTCTCTCTCTCTCTCCTCCTCTCTCTCTCCTACACACACACACACACATACACACACACACACACACACACACACACACACACACATATATATATATGCTGTTTAAAATATGATACAGCAGACAAGTAATATTTTGCTATCAAAGTTATTAATATTGTGCTATCAAAGTTCAACTAATTTATTAATTTTTTATATTAGTTAATTTTTTATATTAATTGTTGATATGGCACGAAAATTATAGTCTTAAATCATTGAAGATTGTAATTTTCCTATCATATTGCTTTTTAATTTAGTACCATTCGATTATATTATATAAGTATGGCAGTACTTATTTTTTACATAATACAGTGTAAGAATAAAACGTCTTTTCTTTGTATTGCATTTTAAATTGCATTCAAAATTAAAAAATCATATCAAAACGAAACAAAATGCATTTTAAAGCTAAAAATTAATGCTTTCATGCGGCAAAATTTAGAAAAAAATTGATGTTGATATTATAAAACATCATACACTCTCAAAATCGAGATTTTTATTTCGTATCTCAAAATTGTTATCCAAATTTCAACGGATTTGTATTCAGCAGACAAAAATACATTGGAAATGAATATTCATACTCGTGTTGCAAGAAAAAGTGAAAATTTATCAGACAGTGTAATTATTCAACTATTTCAATGAATTTATTTATTAACATATTGCACAAAAGCTTCATTATCAAAATTCTTTTAGATGTCTTGCTTCATGTGGGAAAATTTTACTGATAAATCTCGCTCAGAGGAAAAACCATTTACACGCGTAACATTTTGACGCGTAAGGAAAATACAGAGTTTATCGGTCACTGACCGGACAATCTATCTGATTATGCTTCACATGTAAATAATAATAGCATTAATAAAATACGTAATAGATAAAGACCATAATGTAGAAATTCATTACCTTCATTGTGTTTAATTAAAATATTGTTGCTTAATTATCATAAATTAAACTAATCTTTTGAGAATTACGTTTCTGTTATGACTCGAAAATATATATTTAAAGCTGTTATATATCTCACGAAACCGTTTCGGCATTTCTTTACGTATAATTAAATGATTTAATTTACATTTACGTAATACAATTTAATCCTTTTATGCTCGTTTCTACTAATGTAAATTAACTTTAATTTCGGTTTATAAAACTGAACTTATTTTCTCTTTGTCTAATTCTAAGTCTATAAATTAAAAAAGTATTAACTAAAAAGTATTAAAGTTTATCTACATTAAACAAATTGTCATAAGATTGCAAATATAAATACACAATCAAGTAACGAAAGCCTCAACGATCTGGATCTTAATGCTTAAATAATATTTTCAGTGATAATATTTAATGCGCATTTATACACATATTCAGTTCTGTAATCTACATTATTGGAAACGAGCAATAATATTAATAACAATTTTTACAGGAAAAAGATTAAAAGAGACAATTTTATTTCCTTCAAGACTGAATTGCAACGCAAATTTTTGCTCCTCTGAATTTAGTATCAGTTTTTGTTATATAACAGCGAAGTGTTCAAGAATTCAAAATAAACTTGTTTAAATTTTTAATCATCATTTTGGATTACATTAAACCTGGAATTTACTGGATATAACTGGACTTTTTACTGGATATAACTAGACTATTACTGGACTATTTGAAAATATTTGTGAATATTTATGAATATGTAAAATAAATCATGATACTTTTTTAAGAATTTCGATCAACATCTAAAGCTATATCAATTTACAATTCTGCACAGACTTGCTGTGTAATTCGCAGGTCTGAACTGAAAGGAAAGAGGAGGTAACGGTTGTTTCACCGAAGCACAACCGTGAAATTTAAAAATTAAGAAGCAAAATATTTACAATATTTAAAATGAAAAATATATAATATCTATATATGTAATGCCTATTTATGTAAAATGTATGCACGTATCTATATAAAATATATACGATACCAATTGTGAAAATGCTGCATTTGGTACGTACTGTGAGAATCTTGATGATTCAATTTACCATATGATTTATTAAAATATTTCTAATATTTTTGTATATTAAGTATATTATATATATTTCTAATATTTGTTGCATTCAGAAATGATTCTGATCAAAGAATTGAAGGAAGACTGATAAAAAATCTCCCGTTCATTGCCAAGAGTATCACATGTAAAACATATTATCCTGAGGCATTTTCCAGAATGTGATATACATAGCGTGATAACAGAATGATAAGGCTGTCTGCGTGACTGAAGATCATTGTAAAAAGTAATTAGATTCAATAATTAAAATTCCAAAATACAGGAAAGTCGAAACATCGGTTTGCCAATCTACAGTTTACGTCGGATTTTA
>NW_017259240.1:2155893-2164968 GCF_001594045.1 Atta colombica | reverse complement strand
ATAAATTTGTATATACAATATAAATGTAATGTTCAAATTTAATTTTATGCATGTTTATATATAAATTAAAAATTTATTTTATATTTTAATTTATCCAAATAATTTTTATATTGTATATAAAATTGCAAAATGATAAATAAAATTCTACGCGGAAAAATTTCTGATTTCTTGCTGAAGTATCTAAAAATTTAGTTAGATACAAATACAGCTCAAAAAATAAATGTTGGACTGTCTGAATAATTATGTAGAAGTTCAAACTGGTTGCTAGAATGTTACAATTTTTTTCAGCATTGCTCATTATACTTGATTTTCGTATATTAATTATTTTGATAGTACAAAATTTTCAGATCTGTAAAGATTTTTTATCTGAAAAATAAATCGAATCTCTTATATTGTAATTATTTTTATCATATCGAGATTTGGTTCAACATGCAAATGATAATCAAAAATTCCTTCATCACAGACAATGTAATGAAGTGTTCCACATTAAAAATCCTCCGCGAGGACAATGAAACAGGTGCAAGGCTGGACTTTGTATGCGCTTTACATCGACACGATTACTTTGGATGACTTATGTCACAACATTTATCACGCGTTATTACGAAACCATTGTTCGTGATGACACGACAAATAAACATTTCGTTGATAAGAATTTACTTCAATATACAAATCGGTTTACATCAATGAGTCATAGTAAACAATGTATTGAGAAAAAATAATGAAAAAATCAAATAAAAAAAAGAAACTGTTAATTTTTAAACATATGAAGGAATATTGACAAATAATTGCGATTACAATGAGGCCGTTGTCATTTTCTTAAACGCGTGAAATGTTGCAACTTGTCGTAAGAAACAATACGCTTTATGCAAATCCGATTAACGCGTACGTCAAGGCGAAATGGCAAAAAGTTTCCTCGAGACATTTAATGGAGTCGCGTCACTTGATAAGCGTTTGTATCAATCGTGAGTAATGTAAAGCGTGAGCGACATTTCCAACAAATTTTTAGAAGTGAGATCTAGAAAGTAGGAATCATGCTGCTCATCATATAATCATGTAAATCATGACATCAATGCATGGCGAGAATGTCTGAAAATAATATATACAATGTATAAGTGCAAAAAATATTCGTATAAAATTTTTTTATAAGCCTTGTTTATAGAAAATAAACATTAATTAGCAATTTTATATTCGAGCGATTAATATATTCTGACATTAACAAACAAGCTTCGCTATATTTCTGACTTTAGAAGAATTTTCTGACTAAATTTCTTGAATATACGAATACTTTCTGAGCGTCCAAACAAATATAATTTTTAATTTTCGCTTATTTTTAAGATGATGCATTACCTATAATTAATAGACGTTTTTTTGGAATAGATATAATTTTGAGAAACATACAGTTTACTTTATTCGTTATGAATAAATTATTAATTTCTCAGCAAGAAATGATCAATTAAATGTCGAATCGACGTTGAATTGATATCAAAATCATCGTATCGTTATCGATTCGACATCAATTCAATAAATGGTGTCTCGCTGGATAATGTCTACTCTTTAAAAATATGATATTTTTTAAATATTTTCATTAAATATTTTTTGCACTCACTTTACTGCACTCATCATAATAATTACACAATAACGTACATATATTTAAATACATGTTACTAAAAATACAGAATGTGCTATTATGAAATTTGAAATTTAATAATTCATAAACAATTCAATAAAGATGATGAAAAAAATTCTCATATTATCACATATTTTTAAAAATTATTCATATTAAATTTATAAAAATTCATTTTAAATTTATAAAAATTTTTAAAATACCTTAAATTTTTTCAGATTTTTTTATAAGTTTTCTTTACAAAATTATAAAATAAGAAATTTAAAAAATCTCAAATTATTTTAAAATTAACATAGATATAAAAAAATTTTATTAAAAATATAATCTTTCACTTCTGAAAAGTGTTTTAATTTTTATAAAAGATCTGAGAAATTTTTTTAAAATTATACAGAAAATAGTTTTGAAAAACTATAATTTACATAACAATTCTAAAATATAGAATATTTCAGAACTCACATATACGAAATTTTTTTTTAATGCAGACAGCAACTTCTATAAAAAAAAAATTTCCAAAATACAAAAATTCTGAGAAATTTTGAAATCTATATAAAAGTTATATAAAAAGTTATATAAAAAAATTAAAAAAAACTTTCAGAATCGAAATTATAAGAGCACATTTCTATTTCTTTATTTCTTCATTGAAGATTATTGAATTCTGATTTAGAGATTAACATCATTATTATCTCAACTATTTTATTTACTGTATGCGGAACATAGCTTTCATGGATTAATTCAGAAGCAAATGTATATATACGCAGTTGAGTCCGAATAAATTCCACGGAAGAACAACAGCAATAAAATGGCATACATATGTCGAGCTTTGCTATGTGATCAATGATTAAAGAAAGAATAATTGGCGGGGTCGTGGACATTATATAATATGACTGTCTTTAATAGAACCACGGCATGCAGAATCGTTCACCAGACAGAGCCGTAATCAAGTGAACTGTTGCGCCCCGAGAATCCCCGCAATTCAATAGCAATTAAAAATTTCGCAATTAAAAATTTCACGACAATTACCGTGATCTGAAATAGATATAACTAAAAATGGATATTTAGAATGTTCTTAAGATAAGAGATGCGCCTAGCAAACATACAATGCGTGCACAACACACGAATTTAAAATTTATTGAATTACACTTTAGTGACAATTTTTTTCAGAATTTTTCATATAATTTTTTAGAATTTTTGTATAAATTTCAGAATTTATAAATAATTTTATAACTTTTTGAAAAAGTTCTCCAGATTTTTTATATTTTTTATTATATTGGAACACTTTTTAAAAGTGCCAAGAAAATCTCACATATCTTTTCTAGAATTTTGCACATTTGATTTATGTGAATTAATTCTAAAATTCTTAAGATTTTTCATCTTAATAATTTATGAAATCTTATAAAATTTGAAAAAGTTGAAGTATTTTTCAGAAATAATTGAATAAGAAATTACAAAAATTTTAAATTTTATTTCAAGTAATTCATATATATAAGAAATTCTAAAAAAACATGTAAACTTTCTTAGTATTTCTGAAAAGTATTTCAATTCGTATAAAAATTCTGAGGAAAATTTTCATCAGCATATTACAAATATAAGTGCAAATTTCCTAAATCTTAATTGCATTTTCATCAAATTCTTCTACTTTTTATTTTGAACATAGATTAATTGCAATTTTTTATTAAAGTCCGGATCCTTAAGTCCAGATCTACAATAAGTGTTTTAAGAAATTGACCAATTACAATCAAATATTTTTTTCGCATTTGATTGTAACTGGCCAATTTCTTATGGCTTATTAAAAAATAAAAATCTAAAAACCTATCTCGCTATCTGCAAGTCACAAATCGCGCTGATGTGCCGAAGCCATTAACATTCATGCGCTTTAAGCACATCAGCGTCCAATGCAAATATATTACAATACATATGAAAAAAATTAGAACATTTTGATCTAAAAAATAATTATTTTCAAAATTAATTTTCTTTTTAACTTAAGTTAATTCAATATTGACTTAACTTACGTTAATTTTTCATTCCTTCAACTTTTAACTTAATTTATTAATTTTGTAAAGCCATTAATTTTAATTTTATTTAGTTAAAAAAAATATTAACTTCTCGAACTCTGCTTTTGCAAAAACATCAAAAACTGTAAGAATAATACGACAGAACGACGTCGGAAGTTGTTAACAAAATTGATTCAATATCCGAATACATTGTTTAATCTGAACCGTTTATAAACCATTTATAAATGTAAATGTTATTTGACGCTACTTGAAGCGAAACGTAAATAAACATAGCAAATATGAGAAATGTCTCGAAGAATACATGTTGACATATACCAGTATTTATCATATTTTAAATATATATTTCAACACTTAATATTTATCACCGGATATCATTAAGCTAAATATTGTAAACTTAATTTCTTCTTTCATAGAACACACTTTATATAGTTTATATATACTTATATTTATATAAATATAATTTAGGTTTATATTGTAAAATATAAAACGTTAAAGAAATAGAAAATAAATTTGCAATTTCTAACTTAATGATATCCAGTTATCAATTTAATATTAAAAAAATATTAAAATGAAAATTTGTTTATTACAACAATAATCAAATTATTTTTCATCTCAGTAAAAAAAATCGAATAAAGTGATTTAAAAAAGATTTATTCGCCAAAATCTAAATCCATTTCAATGCTTCATGCCTTTCTTTTGTTGTTTTCATTGATAGGAATTGTATGAAACACATATTTTCTATGTCTTTCGATCTAAAAAATAAATTCAGTTTTTAAAAATAAATACTGCTCAATTCAAATTCTGGATAGGAAATGTAGTTTTTAAATTCAGATGAATTAAAAATATCAATCCATTTTAATCCATTCTCGTTTACTAAGATTTTATTTGTCAACTTCATCATTGTCGATTATTTTGAATTATTTCATTAATTTATTCGTAAGCGTCTCAAAAATGTATCCCTTAAATATCACATATTTCAATATTACAGCAAAGATGACCTCTCGATTAACGTATCACTATCAGAATCGAATGCGCTTCGTAAGTCAGCGTCGTTAAAAAGACAATTAAGAGAAAATTAAATGTATCAAGACAAAGACGTGTTATGTGTTAATAATTCTCCACTGAAGCTTAACTCGTGAGACGTTGAGGTCAATTGTTCAGCGACGACGATACGTAATCTTTACTGAAACACAGAGTCCGATCATGACTCATTGTGTTTCATGCGAAACGAGCGAGCCTCTACAGCAACAAAAATATACATTCGCAATTTTTCTTGGTATTTACAGAGAACAGTCTCCCAACTTTTTAGAAATTTTTTTCTCTTCTATATTTGAATATCCAACCTGATTTGAAATGCTGTTTATTGAACAAAAATAAATTATTAATTATTAATTCTTAATTCCAGAATAAATAAAATTTTGGAGTAATTGAAAAAAAATCTTAAAAAACTGTAATTGTAACAAGAGCGACTAAGAAGAATCGAGAAATATGAAATGTGAGAATACAGAGTTCTTGGAAGAGTCGAGGATTTCAAAACTTTTGTAATCTTATTCATAATCGAGTTCTCATGAACGACAATTCTTCATAAATCAAGATAAGATTGTTTTCATGACTTTCCGCAGCTGAAGAATTGCGACAGAATCCAGGAAAGAAAACTAAAATCATAAAAGAATCATAGAATGGGAAAAAATTATAAATGCTGAATAAATGGATAGGCAACTCGGACGGACGAGATATGCATAACAAACAATTCTGTATCAGCTTATCGACATTTAGAAGCGATCACGTGCGATTCTAATGTGTGAAGGTCAATAAGGTCGTTTTAATGGCTCATAGAATTGTTTCGAATTTACATAGCTTGCCTTAAATCTGCGAATTGAAATAATAAAGTGAATTGAAATAATAAAATTGAATAATAAAATGCTATGAAAGAAAAAAATTTTCTAGATAACGTAAAGACTTTCGACAGTTTCAAATTTAAAATTCTTAGAAATTTCGAAATGATTTGAGATTTTCATTTTGTACACGAGAAGATTTTGTTGAGATATCTAAAAATTTAGCTAGATACAGATTTGTGAAAATAATTTTGTTGCACTATAAAAATAATTTTGTAGGACGCTCAAGTGATGAGCGATGCTGATTTGAGCGCACTACACAATTATTTTCATTTATAATCTAAGAAAATTATTTTTCAATTCTGTGGCTAGTTGAATTTTTAGGTATATTGTAAAAACCATTTTTTTTTATTTTTTTACAATAATTTTGTTTCCAATCAAAATAAGTTTCTAAGAGCGTTGAATTTTGAACATTTCGAAAGTCTTGAGAGAAAGTTTTAAGACTATCTTAAAAATTTTTTTCCTTCCTGCACTTCATTATTTCAATTTGCAGATTAATTTTTAAGAATTTTAAACTTATAAAACTTAAAACTTAAACTTATAAAACTTTAAATTCAAAATTTTAAACTTATAAACTTATATAACTTTCGTAATCAAATGGAAAATTGCAAAGAAAATTTCGAATGAAAAAACTCGATCGTTTTTCTGCGAAGTATGTTCATGGAAATTTTCGTACAATTAGATATATTTATCATAGATATAATAATCTACAAAGCACATAATTTTTTGAATAATTTTATTACACCTTTAAAATAATATAATACATGCAAACTAGACCTGTTCATTATAATTACATCTTATATAATTATTTTAATAATTCAACACAATTATTTTCCTCCATTTTTATCTTGCTAAATTTTTAGATACATATATTTCAGCAACTTTGTTTTTCTTTTTATGTTATATAATTTTCCAAATAATTTTTTCAGAGGCACGACGCAGAAAAATTCTTGTGTGTCAAAGATATTAAAACATATCAAAAATATTAAAATTTCATTAACGATTATTATTTTAAATTATTATTATGAAAACAAACTTTATTTTTCATGAGAGTTGTTGATTAAAATATATATTTGAATTAATAGAATTATATCTTCAAATATGTATATAAACATGCATATTTCTTCAACTTAATTTATTCACTTCTGTAATTTATTTAACCATCTTTTTAATTTATTCAGTCATCACGATCGAAGCCTTTTGCGTCTCTTTCAGATGATGTATGAATTTAAACATAAATTAAAAAATTCATAAAATAAAAATATCCAAATGTTTTCATAATTGTTAAGCATTTTAATATTACGAAATGCCAAAGAAGCTCAATATCAATACAATGTGAGCATTCCTTCTTCTGAGTTGGCGTACATCAGGCAGGATATTTTGAGACACTCGGTGAACGATGACGCGTTCAAGATAGATCGTGACAAGCATGAATATCACTTGCAAAGTGACTTGACTCGTGACGTAATCTTGTCATGACGTAAAATACACGAGGAACGGAAGATAGCAGCAACGAGTTACGCTCGAACAACGACTGAGCGTAATAAATGTACCGGGTGTTCTAAAGATGTTCCACATTTTTCACTCGATATAATAGCAATAACAATAGTAACAATAATAATAATGTTATACAACAAATCAAAAATAAAGATCCTAAACAATCAAATTAAATCTTTAATTCTTAAACAATTCCATAATTTGTATATAATTTGCATACAATTTTAATAGTAACAGTAATAGGAACAATAATAAAATGAATAATAATAATATTAATATTGATTAATAATATTGATTAAAAAAAAAACTATTATAGTAATGTTAATCATATTGATAATAATAATTGATTACTTTATTTTTTGTAAAAAAAGAAGATAATTTTTTAAATATTTCTAATATTCAGCTATAGACATTATTTATTATGTTTCAGCTATAGACATTATTTATTATGAAGATACAACAAATACAGATAGATAATATATACTAAGCGCTTCCTTTCTAAGAATATAATTTCCCAAAATATTTGGAGTCGATTTCTCCAGAACTCTTCAAGTATAAAAAGTAAAGAAACAAGATGTTTTAAATTATCGATTTTATCCCCCCTCATTTATTTTTGCATCACAATTAAAATCGCATTGATTTAAGAGTTCCGAAGAAGAAAGAAAAATTATTTATTTAGAAAAGAAAGATAATCATATAATCTAACATACAGCGTCGAGAAACACTAACAAATTACAAACTCCGATCTTCTGGTAAATAAATATTTGTTTCTTATTAAAATTCACTTTTAAAGTTTGATAATTTCATCTATAGACATAAATATGTGAAACTGCAGATTATAAAAATCAATAATAATTAAATTTATACACATTTTATGTAATTAAGATTTATAATGCATTAATGGTTTAGAATGATTTATATATTTCATTAAATTTATAAATCACGATTGGATATAATATATATATACCGTGCATAATATAAACCACGCTTCGAACCATTACTCCGCGATTCATAGAAGAGAAATGTGCCGTAATAGTACGGCAAGAAATGACAGAACTATTTTTGGAAGACTCCACGGAAACTGAGGATTGATAGGGACTGATCCATCGCATCATTCTCAAGTCCCGCAGATGTTGCCCGACCGGTTGAATTCCCCGTTTAAGCTTGTCTTATACTCACTTTATTCTTCCTCGTCACACACGTGATTGGATTTTTCACCTTGCTCCTGCTCACAAATTCATCACGCACGAGATACGCACGCAAACACACGTACAAGCAATGAAATAGCAAGGTAAACGACTCGTCGCGACGACGTCTGCGCGGGCACTGACTGAATCCACATTGAGCGTCGCACTATTCTCGCTACATCACGTGGTATAATCAACCGTTCTATCGAAGAACTAGGGGATGCGATAAAAAAATAGGAGGGGAAAACTCTCTATTGGGGTCGCGGATTTAGCCCCGATTCGAAGAAAGTCCTGCTGTTCACAGATAAAGAACAGTGACCTTCATCGAATATAAAATTCAAGACTACTCCTCTCTCTCTTCTCTCTTCCTACAATATTCTTATCAATAGCTTACAATAATTTCTCTATGTTAGTTGATTTTAAAAATTGGGAAGGTCATAGCCAGCAGCAGCCATGTTATGATAATTAAACATTTGCTATATATTTGAGTCGATATCGAATGCAGTTGTATCAAATAAAAAGAAGTCAATAAATTAATATTTACACGCGCGCGCATGCACACAGAAAAGTAAGTTTAAATAAGGTCCCAAATCTGACGAAAATAAAGAAATATATATGTGAAATTATTCGTTAAAATTTAAAAATTAATTATTTTCTCATTAAAAATAATCAGCCATTAAAAATAAGACTTATACTATTGTATAAAGTTGTAGAATATAAAATAATAATTCATTTTATGTGAATTTTGAGACATCCTGTATCAAATAAATAAATAATCAAATAAATAATTGATTAGGGAATTGGGATAGACTGCAATGAATAATCTAATATTTTTATTGCTAGCGTTTCTATATTAATTA
>NW_017259240.1:2151954-2155793 GCF_001594045.1 Atta colombica | reverse complement strand
ATATATATATATAAATATAGGATTTAATTTTCGAGTAAATACATCTCATAAAGCCTTCGATCCTGTTCAATACGGAAATTCGGAATAAAATTGATTTCCACTATTTCCTTAAAATCTTCTTCCAAAGTTGGCGGTTCATAATTTTTCCTACATACAGAATACGAAAATTTTAATATTTTATCTAATAATTAGGCTCCTGACTAATCGCTATGTTAAGTTATGATATCAGAAATAACACGTTGAAGTTTTTTAACATCATTTAAATACAGACAGAGAATTTAGATAAAATAAAATAATAAGCTCGTTTAAAACACTTGTACAAATGGATCGAAACGATCCTTATTTCTTCTTTTCTAACAAATTCTTTCAGAAAATAATCGTCAAAGTTTATTCAAGCGTATTTTCATTTCATGTACTTTTTACGATTATTTATCAAAAGAAAGAAGACAAGGATAGTTTCGATCCATTTTTTATAAGTGTTTTAAAGCAATTTTATTATTTTATTTTATCGAAATTCTCTCTCTTTTAATTAGAAATGATATGTAAGAAACTTCAACGTGTCATTTCTCGCTCATGACATCATGATCCAATATGGCACACTAACTGATTAAGAGCCCTCAAATGTGTTTATCGAGTGACAAATCTTTTCTTTATCAAAATCAAATTAGCTTATCTATTGTTTATTTTTCTTATGTTCCCAATTAAGTTCTAATAAATAATAAATAGAAATAACTCTCCTGATAAAAGAAAACTCAAAACTATGATTATAATATAGAATTTTAGGAAAATGCATGAAAGTATATATCTAAATTTCACTTACATATAAGAATGTATAATAATGTCGTTGATTGGAGTGGCTTGGATCAATCAATTCGCGAAGCTGCAATGCAATAATTCGACTGAAGCTTTTCGAACATTCCTTCGTATGATGATAGTTGATTTCCGATTGTTATCTTATTATTGTGTTCTAGACTGATCGTCATAACAAAACACCTGACCGGGATGTTGCATTTCTTGGCTACTTTCATATATCTCTCTCTCTCGAAGCTTTGTCAGGATTAGTATTGGTTATAACTACACTTTTTCTTTCATTCAAGTATTGCTGGACTGCAGCACTTCTGCCAGCTGTCTAAAATATCTCTATTGACATATCCGTATTCTTTTAGATGATTCTTTATAAAATATGATTTTTCCGGAACTCGGACTGCCGACTAAGTATTATTTGTTGATGAAAGCATAAGATACTATAAAAAGATATTATAAAAAGAAATTTTATTGCGAATCAAATAATTTTAATTAAATAGTCTCCTTTTAAATATCTCAATATGTAATTTTTAAGAAACCTTTAAAATAACCTTAAATGTAAAAATTAATATCAAAAATGTATTATTATCTCTTGCTGTTTGAATGTCAATTCCGCGGATTTGCATATGTCGGTTTGCGATAAATTTTTTGATTGAGCTTAGATAAGTCATAAGGCGCTTTCGTTTTAAAAAGTTCTTCAGGTCTCGAATTTAACATCAACATTGAACACCATTAATCGATCCACACTCGAATGATCTTTCTTTTTCCCTGGAGCCCAGTTCTTCGGCTGATCAGCAGCATCACCGACGTAAAATGATTTAGTCTTGTTAATTGTGATACCTCCATTTTTCTGCAATTACATAAACGTGGAATTATTGTAAACAGAAATTAAGAAATCAAATAAAATATTTATAATTAACCAATAATAATAGAAAGAATTATAGAAAGAATTATAGACTTAGTTTTATCTTAATAATGTAAGAAATGAATTTGACGATAAAAAAAAACATTCCTTGAGAGACTTTTTTATTTTAATTTTCTTTGTAAACATTCTAAAATATTCATAATATTTAATATTATTTTATATATTTAAAAAGATTTTATGTACCTCTTTTTCCAAAAATTCCCACATACCAATTGTTGGCTTTCTATAAATGCTCTTTCCCACAGCAATAAAAAACCTACAAAGTACGATGCATAAGTAAAAATATTATAATTTATGTGAAAATTATAATTATGATTATACTTGAATGGGAACGCCGATTTTTTGTACGATCTTGCCTTTAAAATCATTGATTTTGAATTTTCCGGTGCTAAGTCCTTGATTTGTAAAGAGCATTATTTTGTATCCGATCATATGAAGCTATTTCATGATAGAGCAACTGCTAATCGTTACAATCCTTTGGAAACATTAACCAGATTTAGTTCTTATTAAAGTACCATCCATATCATGCAGTCACCTAAAAGCAAAATTCATTTTTAACATTAGTATTTATGAAAATCTTATTAAAATATATATATGTATATGCATATATATATGTATATATGTATATGTAACGAATGTAAAATTCTGTATTTTTTAATTGATTATACTATTTAAGAATGTATTAAATAAATCTTGTAATTGACAATTAAAATTACTTTTTGGTCTGTTTTTGAACAGATGGTGTATAAATTAACAATTTTCCACACTGTCCCACTTTGCAGATGTATTTGAGCTTTCAGTGCTCTGCTCAGAGGATGTGCTAGAATCAGTGATGAATATTGATGAATATTTTCTGATTGATATGTATATCATTCGAAGGTGATCTCTCTTTCCCTTCTCTGTCATTCTCAGATTCTTCAAAATGATTATCAAAGCAATTATCTGACTTCAACATTTTCGTTTTGTCTTCAGTTTCTTCTGTTTCTGATTTATATAATCTCTTCCTCGATGCAAAGTTAGTTCACACTTGGAGGTGGAACTCTATTTCGAAAACATGCCACAGAGCAACTCCAAGCGATCATTGTGTTTGACTACAAATTTCACATCCTTCTGAGTTTTAAAGTCATTAAAACCACAGACGTGTGGGCCGATTTGTTGAACTGTGACGATAGCCTTCGTATAATTTGCACATAGTCCAACTGTTTGTTGTAAAGCAGATTAATGTATTCATTTGTGTTAACAACTTGCAAAATAAAAAGATAAAACATTGCATTAAACAATCTTCAAATTTCTTTAAATCCTTCTTTATTCTAACATCTTTTCATTTAAAACACACTAAATAATTGAAGGTCTATAAGCCAAAGCTAAATATTTAATACTAAAATTAATAAACAATAAAACTCATATATAATAATAAATGTTTCAATCTATATCAGGTTATTACTAATGTTAAAGTGATAATTATTGCAATATAATATAAAAGTGCAAATTATTTGTAAATAATTCGAGACGAGAAAAAAATCACGATTTTTTATAGGGATACAAAGCTGAATTGCCCACTTTTTACAAAATATTCGCCAATTTTAAAAATAAATAAATTTTATCCTTATATGTATATTTACTTCTTTTGTTGGCACAAAACTTATTTTCAAACGCACTATATATCAATAGGTCTGGAAATCATTCTGTATTTTGAAACGAAGTGAGAATTATAAAAGTGAGCAAATTTAGGTGTTGACCAATGAAATTATCAGTATTCTAGTAAATTCGATCACTTTTATAATTTAATTTTCACTTCGTTCCAAGATACAGAATCGATTCCCTGTTCTTTTTGGCTGAACTTTTACACCAGTTCATCTTTCTTTCTTTTCTCTCCAAGGTATCAATCATGAAACTTTATCCCTAAAATAAAAAGTGCAAATTTTTATTGAAATTAATGGAGAAATTTTTCACTTTTCACTTTCCATTCTAAGAAAGTTTTATATTGATTGATATCATAGAGGAAAGAAGAGAAAAAAAGATGAATTGATCAAAAATTCAACCAAAAAGAATAGGCTTAATATACATCATGCATGCGATCCATGCGATGTATGTATATATATATATATAT
>NW_017259240.1:2150088-2151927 GCF_001594045.1 Atta colombica | reverse complement strand
GCGATGTATATATATATATATATATATATATATATATATATATATATATATATATATGTACCTAGCAAACGAGAATGGATTAAAATGGATTGAAATTTATTTCTATCCGAATGCGTTTTAAATAGCGAATACTTTTTTTGGATTTAATTGGATTCAATTGGATTCAATTAAATTCAAATTGGATGCAATTAGATTGAAAAACATTTCCTATTCAAAATTTTGAATTGAACAGTATTCACAATGTGTGTGTTGTGCACAGAAAATGCTAATATTATTTTTAGATTGAAAGGCATAGAGATATGCAATTCCTATAAATGAATAAAAATGCATTCAGGATTGAAAAGCATTCATTTTAACATTCGTAAATCAATATTTCTGAAAATCTGAATTCATTTCAATTCATTCATTCAATTCATCTCAATTTATTCTCGTTTGCTGAGTAATACATATATATATATATAACATTTTCAGTATTAATATATAATTTAATCCTTTTAACGTTACGAGATTATCGTGATGACAAAGACTATGTAATTGAAACTATGTAATTGAAAGAGTTAAATTACTTATTAACACTAAAAATATGTTGATTTGCATTCAATTGCACTTAGTGTTGCACTAGTTTTTTCAATGGAAAACGCCATTAATCCCAAATAAACTTGTAAAGCTAATAGATTTAATAATAAGAAAAGAGAGAAAAAGAGATCTTAGATTTACTTAAATCAATTTTCTTCCTCATTGTTAATTTGTAAACAGAAGATTGTCATCTAACGCAACAAATCGTTCAATTGTCTCCTTCTCTCCACGAGAATATTCTTTAATGTTTTTCTTTTATTATAAACACAATTTTTGTTATTTGAATATCGAGAATGTTGTTAACTATTATAATTAATAGTTTTAAAATATTTAAAATTAGTTTTTAAAATTATAAAATTAGTAATACAATGCTTTTCGCAGTTCACTATTGCAAAATTGAAAGCGAACATTATTAAGAAAAGCATATTCATTCACTTGTGATGTATTATAAATTTTGTCATTTCTTAAAAAAACTGATAAATTTTCTGTAATTTAATTTTTAAGAAAATAATTTTATTAGATTTAACAGCAAATTTTAATTATATATATTATTTTATAAAATCAATAACATTATTATTTTATAATTAACTTTATAATTATTTTATAATTGAATCTCAAGTTTAAAATGCAAAATTAATTAAAAAATGATATTATTGATTTTATGTTATAAAATAAATGTAATTAAAATTTCCTGTTAAATCTAATGAAATTATCTTCTTAAATTAAATTACAGAAAATTTATTATAAAAATGTGACAATATAATAGAATTAGTACATAGAAAAATAGCAGTGTTATTTAAGAATTTAAAGATTTGTTAAAAATAATTCATGTTTTATAATTTATTCCTTTTTATATATTTCGTTGTACTTTGGTTAATTGTTTACATATGACATTTCATGTGGTGCTATCACGTGTGCGCATACTTTTTCATCTTAAAGTTACTATACATGATTTTTACAGTTTATTGTACAACTGTGTCGTAAATGTTTTATTATACAGAACAAGAATGTATATAATTGACCGCAAAAAGATAGTAAAAGTTCTAAGCATGAAGTTTATAAAAATGATTCCAAAACTAATTCTATTGAATAAGTGTAAAAGTTATCAAAAATATTTTTACAAAAATATATATTCGTAAATATTCACGTGAAGCTTACCAATCAAATATAATTTTATAAGTTTCATATATCGAGGTATATATGTATGCTATTCTAACATTATTCTATTAGATAATTAATATATAATATACTTTAATATTAATG
>NW_017259240.1:2146201-2149470 GCF_001594045.1 Atta colombica | reverse complement strand
ATATATATAATTTATATAAATAAAAAAATATGAATTGACGTTATATATACTTCACTTCTCTCAGATTCATATATAATTTAATTTATTTTTTATAAAATTTACTCAATAAAAATTGTATCGCAATTTTAGTTTCTCCAAAATCGTCTATGGTTCTTATAAGCTCTTTTGCGGCTGGAAGCACGTATATGATGGATATTGGTAGAGATCACAGCAAGTTATTATGTGTGCGTGAATATTATCTTACAATTTCATGTTTATGCTAAATTACGCTACATCTCACTGGCTCAGTTCTTGATTGATGAAGTATGTATTCGCTTTATCACAAGAATGAAGTATATTCGTAATTTTTGTAATAGTAGAGTAGAAAAAAATATATAACAATGTTACGAAACTTAATTCACGGCAGAAACTTGCACTAGATATTACGGCAAGGGAATGCTTTCCCTGTAATCTTATTAAAAACGATACAAAAATATAATTTTGTAGAAGCATGTCACGCTGCATCACAACGTTATGATACTTAATGAAAATATCATGATGTCGCGAAGAAAGATATACAATATATCCTTTGGTCTTACAGAAATGTACAAACATTTGTCTACATGCGCCCTTCTGTATGCTCTATATATCGTCTACATCATAAGTATACTAGACACATTAAGTAATCCGCTTCCATCTTGAAAAATTTAGCTTTAACAAAAGAACATATCAGAATTCATTTACACTTCGTCACGTTTCTCCATACTTGTCTACATAGGCCTGCTTCGCCACCTTGACTAGTTGATCGAACATATCTGGACCAGTCTCTTTTACTAACGAACTAAACTGATTATAACTGTTTTTCAGTAATATGTGAGGATGATCGTATTCCTACAAAACAATAGACAGAATTACGATTTAATAATGAAATTATCGTAATTATGTTGATATTATTAAATGTAAATCGCAATTCTGCATCTATACGTGATGAGTTAAAAATAATAATTAACATTTTTTAAAAAATTTTAACAGCATTTTTAAGAATTTTTCATATTTTTAATTTATGCAAATTTTTTTTTAACAATTTTTATTTTAAACTGTTTTATATTTTATAAGTTTTCTTCGGAAATTATAGAATATTGTTAGACTATTTTAGGATTTATACATATAAAGAATTTTAAAAAAGAGATGAGTATTTTTTTAACATTTTTTCTCGTAAAATTATTCTAATTCGTATAAAAAAAAATCTAAAAATTTTTTTAAAAAAATTATAATATTTATACAGAAATTTTGGCAAATTATATTAAAAATTTTTTAATCATTTACTGGGATCAATAAATTTGTTCATTTTTTTGAATAAAATATTTTCAAGTTGATAACAGAAAATAAAAAGAAAATAATATAAAGATGTTTTTAAATAAAGGCTTCTTTAAACTCCAAAATATTATTCTCAAACGCTCGGATCTTAAAATATGAAGATTTGATATTTGGAGGATCCAAGCAAGCTTTCAAATTATCGTAAAAATTGAAGAAATTAACAAAAAACTATACTTACAACCATACAACCCTTATCCATCACCAAAACCTTGTCGCTGTCCATTATAGTATTTAGTCGATGCGCCACTGTGAGCATAGTACATGTCGCGAATTTTTTCCTAATAGTCCTTTGAATTAACGCGTCGGTATGTGGATCTACGTTCGCAGTCGCCTCATCCAGCATCAATATACGATTGTTTCTCAGGATAGCTCTCGCTAAGCATACCAACTGTCTCTGTCCAACGCTATAATTGCTTCCTCTGTCAAACACGCGACTTCCCAAGCCATTTCCGATAGTAACAACCGTTTCTTTTAGCTCAACCTGAAATACGTTAAACGGAATTATAAGATAATATAAAAAGTTCATAATTATTTAATAATTATAAAACCATAATGTGACTTAAAAATTAATGAGAGTTCATCATTATGAGACTCAGAATTTTCCAATCTTTGGAATTTAGGATTTCAAGATGGTCTTTGGAGTTAAAATGTCGAAACCTTTGAGCGTTACGGTTTCGATTAAGCACAGATCTATTTTTAAATTAGGAATCATTCGAACCTCTTCAAGTGCCTCCCATAAATCCGTGTCGGGAAATTCGTCGAAAGGATCTAAATTACGTCTCAGAGTACCTGAGAACAAAACGGGATCCTGAGGGATGATGGATATTTTGCGTCGCAAGTCCTCCAAGGCTATCAAACCCGTGTCCACGCCATCAATCTCGATGATTCCCTCCACTTTTGCCAATCGGAACAATGCTGATATCAGTGACGATTTTCCGGCGCCTGTTCTTCCCACGATACCAATCTGTGTATAATAATTTTATTATTTTTAAAACATTTAAATTATTTTTCACAAACATCTTCATATTAACGAATGTAATTTTCTTAGATCGTTGTGCTTTAGTTACTCAATTTTGTATTCATATTTGCGATCTTAAGACACTTTGTTTATATATAATTTTCTTTTTTTACATCATTCTTTTTGTACATGTATGATAAAACTCCAAATAAATTAAATAAAATTAAATAAAATTTAAAAAGTTTAAGCTTTATATATTTTCTATCAATCCTTTTTTATATAATTTTTTAATGTTTAATAAAATTTATCTTAAAAAAAATCACAGCACTTTTTCAAATATCTCCAGAGAATCCTGTAAAATTTAAGATTCTCCTATAAGATTCTCTTTTAAAATAAAATTTTCCACTCTCTTTTTTCTCGTTTGTTTCTATAAAATTTTTTGCGCAAAATTTTCATACCTTCTCTCCAGGATAAATCACTATGTTTAGGTCCTTAAGAGCGAGTGGGTCTTCGTCAGAGTAACGCATATAGACATTCATGAACTTGACGCAACCCTGGTCGGGCCAAGTTTCGGGAACATTGGACGATAGCGCTACATGCTTGTCCTTTTTCTTCACATACGCTCCCCGGTCTCTTAGATTCGATTCTGCCGGAAGTTGAATGTATTCGAGTACACGTTCTACTGCCATCATCTGATTTGCTACCTCCGCGCTCTGTCGCATCCCCCATTGAATCATTCCGGTCATTGCCATTATCTGTGTGATGGCCAAACCGACTTCACCACCGGAAAATGCTGAAAAATGTACCCAATATATAACATCTCATTTAACTTCGTTGATTCATTTTTTTATATTATTAAAATATATATCTAATCTAAATATTTTTTCATCAATTAACTTTTTTTTTTAAATAAATTCTTATTTTACAAAATAAATGTTTTTATAAAAGAAATATA
>NW_017259240.1:2135896-2145976 GCF_001594045.1 Atta colombica | reverse complement strand
ATTAATATATTTTTCATAAAAAATATTTTGTATTATTTTTTATATTTATATTTAAAACTATTCGACAAAAATTGGGAGAAGTGATGCTTACATTGATTGAGTAACAAAAAGCTAAAAGTGACGAATGAAGTGAAGAAAAAACAGAATACATCCAGAGTGAATCCAAATGCTGTGCTAGTCACGACATACATGTAAGCGGTAGATGTGTGTACATCTTGCAACTTGTCGAATTCACGTTTCAGTATGTCCTGAGCGCAATATGCTCTGATAGTCGTCAAACCATTCAACGTGGCGTTCAAATGAGTGAATACCGGCGAGCGTGCTGAAACACAAAAGAATCATGTTTTCAAGAAATACATCTTTATGTTAAAGAAAAGCACCATACATTTGCTTTAATAAAAATAATAAAAAACGGCTCAAATAACTAAAAATCAAATAATAAGGAGAAATATTGTTATTTAAGAAAGTTAATGGGGGGAGGTAAAAATATTATAATTGAGAAAATGAAAGAATAAATAAGAAAATCAAAAATAGAAAAATGTACGAAAATAAAATGAATTTTTCATGAATTTAACATGTATATATATATACAGGCATATGAAGATTTCCTCGCAAAAAGGTAATAAATTCAAAAATTATATTGATGTCAAGCTTATATTAACATGGGCACTTTGAAATGCAAACTTATTGAAAAATTATTTCTTATACACTTCATTTTTCCTGTAACTTTTTAATAAAGCATTTTAGAACTTATATTTATACAACTTTTTTTCTCATTTTAACTCATAGAACATATCGTTAAAGTTTGTTCGGAAAGTTCGGTGATATCCTGTATATAACTAACATTTGGTAAATGTTGAGGATTAAAATAAGAAAGGCAGACATACTTATTCCCTCCAATCGTTTAATGTTCTTGCTGGTCTTGAGGTAAACCTTGCGGATCCAATAAAATATCCCACTGATAATCACGACAGGCACCAAGAAGATAGGATTGACCATGCAGGTCATTACCAGCGATCCGAACATCAACATATTCATCTGACCGGCATCCAGGATTGCTTTAGGTAATAATTCGTCGATCACGCCCATGTCTTTAGAGAATCGATTGAGAATCCTACCGCTTGGATTAGTATCAAAAAATCGCATTCCTGTACGAATTAACGCACTAAACATCATATCGTGTAGGCGCTGACTGCACGTCATACACGTCTTGTAAAAGACTAGCGATCTGGTGATTCCGAGAAAGAAGATAGTTAGCACAATGCCAGTGTAGATGTAGACATAATTCATCACTGATTCATCCTCGATAGCACTGAGTTCATGTATGTTCGTCGTGTTTACGAAAACGTCTTCCGTTTGATTCAGAATAAAATGCTTGGCTTCGTAATTTCGCGTTTCCACAAAATTGGCTCTAAAGGAGTTTAATCGAGAAGAAAAATTATATTATTGAATGAAATAACTAGTGGCAAAAAATATGATTCATACGCCTTTGTTTCATCTATTAAATATGCGAATATTTTTACTTCTATATCTTTGTGAGCTTTAGTTCTACATAAAAATTAATTCTAGAACCTGATAATTTCTGGAAGTTATTTTTCAAGTAACATATTCAAGTAAAATATTCTTAAGAAATTTTACAATGTATTATTGAATACATTTGCATGCAAATCTTTTAAAAATATTTTTGCAAATATTTTTCGACATGATCCGACCGGCATAGAAACATTTTAAAAATATTGTCGTGAATTGTTTTTAAATACTTCAATCTACCTAAAAAATACAAATAAATAATTGTTTATACAGTAAACGATTCCTTAATTAAACAGTTTTTCGGTAACATAAATACTTACAAGAAAGGCACAAAGTAGTCATTGAGACTGACAATAAATTGTGTAATGATGAACAGAAACAGAACGATAAAAGCAATGTACAAATTGACACCAGTTTGGAAGAACTTGATAAATATAGGACCCTTAACCATGCCACGTGATGTTCCCTCAAGACCGTCGTTCAATTTTTCAGGATCTTCATCTTCCTCCTCGTCATCAGTGCCGCCGCTATTGGCTTCCGGAGTTCGACTCTATTGAAGAAATTTTATCCTCAGTAATATTAGTGTGCATTTCTTTTTATTCAGATATTATTTATTACTATAAAGATTCAATTCCAAACCATTAAAGCAATATAAAAATAATATAAAAAAAATAAAAATTATATTTTCTCAAACTCCTCTCTCTCTTTTTCTCTCTCTTCTTCATAATTTTGTACATATTTGCAGCACTTACTCTGTTACTCGAAGAAGAAAACTGTCGTCGTATGTTTATACTTTTTTCTAAAGATGAATCGTCACTCGCTTCATTCTCTGCTGCCAGGAGTACTCTATATTCGGGTTGATTCTCTAATAAATCCTGATAATGCGAAAAGTACTTCATTTTTCCCTGCTCGAATAATATAATGGCGTCCACTTCCTTTATATATTGCATTTGATGCGTCGCCAAGATTCTTGTTTTTCCGGCAAGGTATCTCTGAATGCATTCTTGAAACAGGTGCTTGCTAACGTGTGCGTCAACCTGGAATTTCAAATAGAGTCTTTCATCAGAATTTAATCAAAATCCTTACCACCATCCATAAACACACAATATTAGAAAGTGGTATGAATATTATTTTATCTTTTACAATATTCATATAACATTCTAGGAATACTATGTCTTATAGAGGAATTATCGTTCATCAAAAAAGAGAAAGATCTCACACTAATTATACAGAAAATATGAAATTATTTGATTCCAGTAATACATTACGCCTAAAAGAATAAATTATTAACTCGTTTGATAATCACCCACCGCACTCAAAGGATCATCCAGTAAGTAAATGTCCGACTGTCTATACAGAGTTCTGGCCAAATTGATTCTAGCTTTTTGACCACCGGATAGCGAGGTACCTCGTTCACCTACAACAGTCTGGTCGCCCTGCGGAAACTGTTTGAAGTCGCGTACCAAGGCACAAGCCTTGATCACCTTCTGGTACCGTTGGCGCTCGTAGGACTGTCCGAAGAGTATGTTCTCTCGGACGGTAGCACCGAAAACCCAAGCCTCCTGACTAGCGTAACTGACGCCGCCGTTGACCTTCACTTGACCTTCCGTCAAACTGATCTCTCCGAGAATCGCGGACAGGAAAGAACTCTTGCCGCTACCCACCATGCCGATCACCGCATACAACTTGCCCTTTTCTATTTCCAGATTCAGATTCTCCAGAGTGTTCTCCGATTGTTTCTCCTCCCACTTGGCAGTAACGTTGATCATATTGATGGCCCAGTTATTCATATTGTATATGGATTGTTTATTTTCTAAATAATAATAATTTTATTTCAAATTTGATACATTAATATGTTAGATATTAATATGTTAAAAGAATGCTGGAAATATTCAAGCAATACAATACGTCTCATAAGATTTTTAAAAAATTTTAGAAAATACATATCTCCAGAAAAACCTTTAAAAGAGATTGTCGTAAAAATTTGTAACTTTATTTAATATCTTAAAAATATTATTTTATTAAAATAAATAATTCTATTTTTTTTTTAGCTTCTAAAGTATGTCAGATTTGAAATATCCTTTGAATATTTTTATATAATATATATGTTATATATGTTATATTTGTATAAAGTATAAATTATATGCTTTTCTGAAATTCTTTACCTCCAACAAAATTAGGATTGTTTTTCAACAAATCGCTGGCAACAATCAATAAACCATTTTGCTTTCTGCGGTCGTTATTCTCATCCAAATCTCCATGTGAATCCACATCATCGTCGTCAATGTAGGGCAAATCCGGTTTGGAGAACCGCTTGAAATCTGAATTAGCGTAGCTGGCAGACGCCTTAGAGTCAACAACGTTGCTGCCCTGGAACTCGTCGAACATAAGGAAACTCTGGAGCCTACGTATAGCTACCATACACTCAGCCAACTCAGCGAAGCCGCGCACGAACATGCCAGTCATAGTGTGTGCAAGAATGTTGAAATAGGACGAAATGACGAAGACCTTATCGGCAGTCAGATTGTCGCCGAGCATCAGCATGGTTACAAGGGTGCAGTAAAGCGCCATACGAGTTGTGAAGAGATTGAAGGTCATATAAATGCCGCGAATGTACGAGCTCTTGGTGACCACTCGAAGTTCAAGCTTACGCGCCAGCTCCACCATAGCGCAGAATGGCTTCTCCCACGCGTACATTTTGATCACCTGCACCCCGGAAATGATTTCGTCCATCAACCGGACCCGTTCGTCGGTCTTGATGGCAGTCTGGAGACGAAACTTTGAGGACAACTTGCCAGTATAAGCTAAAATCCCAAAAGTAAGAACTGGTGAACACTTGTGACAAAATAGCTTGCAAAATGACATAAAAAGTCTATCCGGATTTACAAGGCAATATTTTACATTTATTTTCCATAAATTAAAAAAAATAGAGTTTTAAAGATTCTTTAAATCGACGATCGTATTTAATTTATGGGATTATTCAGTTTGATTGTGTTTCGAAAATAATCGGCACGCAGTCATCTGAAGTAAAATGTATTTGGAATAAACTTACGGATGGAATAAAATTAATTATTCCTCCTTCTAACTTTGATAGTTGGTGCTTCTTCTTGTAAGTAAGAAGAAGCACCAACTATCAAAGTTAGAAGGAGGAATAATTAATTTTATTCCATCCGTAAGTTTATTCCAAATACATTTAATACAATTAATAATGATTTAAACATAGAGCTTTTATATGAATTTATTGATGATGACGCGAAACTCACATTGGATCGGTACGACTACAAAGACTGCAGCGATGCCGATGAGGCCAGCATAGCCGACCTGCTGATAAAGAATATAAGCCACGATCAGAGCGGAGAGAGGTGCCGACCACATAAAATGAATAAGGAAGGAGACGAAATCGAATCGACTGACATCATTGGCCACTAGATTAACTACTTTTCCGGGTGCTGTCTCGCCCAGTGCAGTTTTATTCAGACGTAGAGCCTGAGAAATAAAAGAAGAATATCCATTATTTATATCGATAGGAAATATTCATAAATATTTTGTACTGTAATATTTATGAAATATTTTCGAAGTATTTCATAGAAGAAATATTAAATATTTTAAAATAATTGACGAAAATGTTTTTAGAAAGTTTCTATGTCCACCATTTATGTTTTTTTTTATAAATATACTGATTTGATAACACAGAATTTTATGAACAAATTTTTTTGTTACATTGTACGTTAAAATTGGTCATAATGTTTTTAGTCTTTTAAAAAATTTAAAGAATTTTTTATTAGGAAATTTAAAGAATTTAAAAAACTGATTTATTTAATCTTTTGTTGTATTTCATTTCTTCTCCTCTTTCTCATGTGATGAAGAAACGTTTACTTTGAAGAACTGAACGAAAATGTTCAAAGTAAGACTTATAGACTTCTTTTTACATGACTTTTACATTTTGTTTTCCTCTCACTTTATATATTAGGTGTAATAAAAAGAAATCCATTATTTTTGCATGAAATTGAATGGAAAAATAATGGGTTTCTTTTTATACCTGATATTACACTTTCAAATTTTTTCAATTATTATTTCGAATGACCAACCTTTCTGTACACCATGGAACATATGGCCACGCGAATTTTGGTACCCACGTGGAAAGCGCGATAGACCGTTTGATTGCCGCTTATCACGTTCATGCCGGTTGCGATACAGATACCAGCTCCAAACCATAGAGCATTTTCATACGGCTCAATTGAATCCTTCCGGAAGTAGCGCAAAAGACCACCCAACAGCAATGGCGTACCTAACCTACGAAACGAGTTTAAAGTAAAAAATTAAGTAAGTAAATTAAATATATATAATTCATTTGCAAGTAAATAATTAAAATAATAATATAAAACAAACCAAGTCCAACAGTTTATAATCTATATCATTCGCCTACTACTCTCCCCCGTTTCCCAGGGTTTAAAAATCTCAACTCTAATTTTCTTCTTCTCTAAACACATTTCTGGCCACATCTGTGTTGTATTATTATATTAATTATATTTTTATACTATTATATTACCTGTACTGTTATATTATTACTATATTATTATTTTTATTCTTATTATTATCTATTATTATTTATTATTTATTATATATACAGTATATTTATAATATGTTTATAGTATTATTACATGCTTATATAAGAACAACAAGATATAGTTATTCTTAATATTTTAGATGTTTAATGTTAGGTATCTTCCTTTAAATACGTTTCCACTTTGTTTGAAATGTTACCACTCCACGTAATATATTTGCAAGTGATAATACGTTGAAAACAATGTCCTACATTTTTAGTCAAACCCAAATATAAAAAATATTAAGAATATGTTTTGGACTTTCAATACAAAATAATTATTTCTTACATAAAAAATTAAAGTTTGAAACATTGAGCTACCTATATTCAATTTATAATATTTTAAAAAATAGTTTCAATTATAAATTAAAAATCAATACTTTGCTGTAATAATAAATTCGTATTACTGCAATAAAGTCAATGTTATTATCGACCAAAAAAAGAGAAAAACGTCTTCCTATGAATAAAAATGAAGAATGAAAGATTTATAAAAATGAGCAATAGCGGTCAGCGTTTAATCTTACCTTATCACGAATTCGTTGAAGATCTGTATTATTCCCAGTATAGTGTACTCCCACAAGAATGTGCGGAAAATAGTTTTTGACAAACTTGGACTGCGTTTCCATTTTTTCGAATTTTCTAGTTCGATGTTCCATCGTCTGCAAGTACACCAATGCATTAATAATAATAATTCCTACATGCTTTTTATAAAAGAGTAACACAAAAGCAAGAGAATTAACTCTGTGAACATTTTCTTTTTTCTTTTTTCTTCTTTTTCTCATTTTTTCTTATACATAATTTCTATACTTACTTTTCTAATCGATCTCCGAGGAACGTCGATCTGTCGACTTTCAGAGGATCAAATAAGTCTTCTATTTCTAAAGCTTTCTTGTATCCTGTCTTGAATAAACTAATGGTCCACCTAATTCATGGCAATTTGTGTAAATCAGATATCTTACTGCTATCAATATCTGCTACCAAGTACCTCTAGATTATAGGGTGATACAACGATAAAAATATGACAGAGAGAACTAAGAGATTAAAAATAGTATCGTGCATAATTATTTTATGGTATGACAGTGCACTTTTGTTATGTTAGTTTCACATGATGCAATGTCACGTTGAAGACAAGATAAAGTTACGTGAAGATAAAAAGTAATTTGAGATAAAAAATCAACCTTGAAGTATACATCACCCCATTATTTCAATTCAAGTGTTCTATATTTAAACAATTATTAATGCAATAATTGTGATTCAGATATTGAATATAAATTGAAAAGTTGAAATAACATGTTAAATATAAAAATTTCAAATGAGATATAAGAACTTCAATATGAGAATATTTACAGATGCCTAAATATTTATTTAAATTACTAAACTTTTAAATATATTGTATAACTTCGAATGCATACGAAAGATTGAAGTAAGAATGACAGGAGTAATTGTGATCAATTGCGAGCCTGCGTTTTAATTAACTGTTTTGATGTTTAATAAAAATATCTGTTTTTATATGTATCCATGATACATATAAAAACGCAAAGCAATAAGACATAAGCAGTAAGCGAATTGGCCAAACAAAACAAAATCACAATAGAAAACGTAAAGTTATTGCGTTTTTTTATATGTTTCTGGCTTAATCTGCAGAAAAAACGCTTTTGTTGAAGTTATCTAAAAATTTAGCTAGAAACAAATGTTCTATTAATATAAATTCTATTAATATAAATAATTCTATTCTATTCGTTCTATTAATATAAATAATAAAAATTCTAAAAATAATGTTGTTCAACCATAAAAATAATCATATAGAAATCTTAAGCATACTGAACAACGCTGCAAAAAATTTTGACATTCTAACAATCACAGTTTGAATGTAGTGCATAATTATTTTTGATAAAACAAAATTATTTTCAGATCTGTATCTGCATCTCAATTTTTAAATACTTTATCAAAAGTCCTTTTTGTACAGCTATGGCCATAAATCTAAGGATTTGAAACAAATCTTTGGATATTCAGTTACTCAACTTTCGAATATCCAAGACTTAAGATTGCCAAGGAAGACATCAGTAAAGTAAAGAAAAAGTCAAAATGATAATTTTTGGTTACAAAATTTGACTCTTTATTGACTTTAAACATCAAAATTAATCATTTTGACATTTTGTTGATTATTGTGTTTTTTGCTCCTCCGTATTTCACAGAAGATAGAGGAGAAATCTCGGAAGAAAAAAAAGATGACCTAAAAATTGCACAACTTACCACCAAAGTAACACCGACACGATGCTCGCCTTCTCCCTCGGATTCGGCTTCGATTTAATTTTTGTTGAATCCATCAGTCCTTACACGTGGCATTAACTTGCCGCAAGCTGCCACTTCCACAGTTGAAAACGATCGATTAATTTATTCAAGTTAGTCAACAATTATCAACACTTCAAGGCTTTCGTTCGCTATTGAATAATAATTCTTTTTTGACAAACAAATGAAAGAATTTCTTCACTATTTTAATAATCTTATAGGATCCTCTCTTTGATTATATCGATATAAAATTATCGACAATATGAAGATTTCTCCTCTCTCAATTCGCATAGATTGTTATTTCTCATAGATCGTTATCTAATTAACAATCTCTTCACGCAATCGTAATCAGATTAAAATAAACACTTCACATATCTCGTTGTATCAGCTATTTACAAATATCATTATTTCTCATGATTAATCAATAAACTCAAATCTTATCACAAATTCTCAATAAAATCTTTTTATAGGTAGAAAAGATATCAATCAAATTGATACTCGTATAAACATTTTTCGCTTCTTGAGATCTGTTTTTAAGTGCCTCCTTGAAAAAATTTTCAAGATGCATGAATCTAGAAATTGTTATAAGTAATTATTATTATCTGTTAAAGATCAATTACATTGTAATTAGAAATATTAAAATCATCATTACTGTAGCTACAGAGAAAAGTCGCCCATATCAACTGACACAAATCTCTTTAAAAAATACTTCCTTATTTCTTGGGAACTAACTATTGCGTTTTATTAATAATGATAAAAACATGATCGGTTGAAATGACTGAAGAAAATAAAAACTCATAATTCATGTATCTGTGACCTGTTATTATTTCTATACAGGAACAGCTAAAATCGAATTTTACAAATGTGAAAATAAAATTTATACGATTTTTTTTTTTTTGCAAAGCGTATAATTTAATAGTGACTATATTATTGATAATATTACATCTATTAATAATAAAAGTGGCTATATTATTAACAATATTATAGTTTTATGTATTTATAGTTTCATAAATTAATTTTATTTATATTTTTTCTTTTTTATTTCTTTATGATTTGGAATAAAAAAACTGAAATGCGGCATAAACTGGTATAAACCTGTAGAACGGATAAGCTTAATCTTTATAGATATATATTACATAATATTGAAGCTGAAAAAAGGCAATCGTATTTATGAAAAAACTCTCAAAAAAGAAACTCTTGCGTTACATTTTCCAAAACAACAAAATAGGCATGCAATATTTTAAACCAATAAAAAATTTCGTTTTATCGAAGTGAACAGTTTCTAAGAAATCATATATACATTCACTTATAAATATTTTGTATAGATGATTTCTATAAAGAAGAAGAATATGTGATATTGCAATCTACTGCGTTTTGGACCCTGTTGATAGATACTCGTTTACTTAAAAAAAGTTAATTATTGCACAACATTATAAAAACTGTTATATTATCTAATTAAAAACATTTCTTAGTTTGAAGAGAAAGAGAGAGAAAGAGAGAGAAACAAATACTGAGAAATTTCGATATCAAAATTAATATCCTATATCTAATATCAAATATCCACAATCAAATTTCTAAAAATTTTAAAGGTTCATTAAATTATTAGAAAATTAAATTTAAGAAATAATATTATAGCATCTTCAAGAAATGATATCTCT
>NW_017259240.1:2128408-2135796 GCF_001594045.1 Atta colombica | reverse complement strand
ATATATATATATATATGCTATTTATATAAAATATGATATAGAAGACAAATGATATTTTACTATCAAAGTTCATGTGTTATTAACTAATTCATTAGTTAATTTTTTATATTCATTGTCAAAATTCAATATGGCATGAAAATTATAATCTTAAATTTTAAATTGAAAATTGTAATTTTCCTATCATATGGCTTTTTAATTTAGTACCATTCGATTATATTATGCAAATACGAAAATATTTATTTTTTACATAATGCAGTATAAGAAAGAAAACATCTTTTTCTTGTATTGCATTTTAAATTGTTATATCTCAAAATTTTAAAAATCCTACCAAAACAAAATACATTTTAAAGATAGGAATTAATGCTTTCGCGTGACATTAACAAAATTTAGAAAAAAATTGATGTTGATATTATAAAACATCATATATTTTCAAAATTGAGATTTTTCAAAATTATATTATCCAAATTTCGACAGATTTGTATTTAGCAGGCAAAAATACATTGGAAATGAATATTTATACTCGTGTTGCAAGAAAAAGTGAAAATTTATCAGACAGTGTAATTATTCAATTAGTTTAATAAAGGCAATTTATTTAGTAACATACTACACAAAAGCTTCGTTATCAAAGTTCTTTCAGATGTCTTACTTCATGTGGAAAAATCAATTTTACTCATAAATCTCGCTAGAGGAAAAACTATTTAACATTTTGACGCGTAAGGAAAATACAGAATTTATCGATCACTGATCGGATAATCTGTGACTATGCTTAACATCTAAGGAATAATAGTATTAATAAAATAATAGTAATAGATAAAAGTAATAGTAATAGATAAGATCATAACGTGTAAAGTTCGTTATCTTCATTATGTTTAATTAAAATATTGTTGTTTAATTATCATAAATTAAACTAATCTTTTGAGAATTACGTTTCTTATTTATGACTCGAAAATATATATTTAAAACTGTTATATATCTCACAAAACCGTTTCGGCATTTCTTTACGTGTAATTAAATGATTTAATTTACATTTACGTAATACAATTTAATCCTTTTATGCTCGTTTCTACTAATGTAAATTAATTTTAATTTCGGTTCATAAAAATGAGCTTATTTTCTCTTTGTCTAATTCTAAGTCTCTATAAATCAGAAAAAGTATTAAAATTAAAAAGTATTAAAGTTAATCTACATTAAACAAAGTGTCGTAAGATTGCAAATGTAAATACACAACCAAATAACGAAAGCTTCAACTTCTGGATCTTAATGCTTAAATAATATTTTCAGTGATAATATTTAATGTGAATTTATACACATACTCAGTTCTGTAATCTACATTATTGAAAACGAGCAATATTTTTACAGGAAGAAGATTAAAAGAGACAATTTTATTTCTTTCAAGACTGAGCTGCAGCGCAAATTTTTGCTCCTCTGAATTTATAGTATAATTTTTATTATATATAAAAGCGAAGCGTTCAAGAATTCAAAGGAAATCTGTTCAAATTTTTAATAATTTTGGATTATATTAAACCTGAAATTTTGGACTTATTTTAAAATATTTGTATATAAATATGTAAAATAAATCATGATACTTTCTTAAGAATTTCGATCAGCGTCTAAAGTTACATCAACCTACAATTCTGCAGACTTGCTGTGTATATTCGCAAGTCTGAACTAAAAAGAAAGGCGATTTTTAATATTTTTACATAATTCAGAAATTATTCTGATCAAAGGATTGAAGGAAGACTGATAAAAAATCTCCCGTTCACTACCAGAAAATATTATGAATCACATATGAAGCCTGATTATCCTGAGACATTTTCCAAAATGTGATATACATAACGGGATGACAAAGCTGTCCGCATGATGTCATTATAAAGAGTAATTAGATTCAATAATTAAAATTCCAATATAAGAAAGTGCAAAGTCGAAACATCGATTTGCCGATCTACAGTTTACGTCGGATGTTTGAAATAAAATTCTATTTGAAACTTCTCATATTTTTCTTCTCTCGTATATATGTGCATGTATATACATATATATTTTAGTATATAATCTATACATCAATCTACATTACTTATATATGCATAATTATTTAATTTATTTATATATGCTTACTTTTATAAATTTGTATATACAATATAAATGTAATGTTCAAATTTAATTTTATGCATGTTTATATATAAATTAAATAAAAATTTATTTTATATTTTAATTTATCCAAATATTTTTTATATTGTATATATAAAATTGCAAAATGATAAATAAAATTCTACGCGGAAAAATTTCCGATTTCTTGCTGAAGTATCTAAAAATTTAGTTAGATACAAATACAGCTCAAAAAATAAATGTTGGACTGTCTGAATAATTATGTAGAAGTTCAAACTGGTTGCTAGAATGTTACAATTTTTTTCAGCATTGCTCATTATACTTGATTTTCGTACATTAATTATTTTGATAGTACAACAAAATTTTCAGATCTGTAAAGATTTTTTATCTGAAAAATAAATCGAATCTCTTATATTGTAATTATTTTTATCATATCGAGGTTTGGTTCAACATGCAAATGATAATCAAAAATTCCTTCATCACAGACAATGTAATGAAGTGTTCCACATTAAAAATCCTCCGCGAGGACAATGAAACAGGTGCAAGGCTGGACTTTGTATACGCTTTACATCGACACGATTACTTTGGATGACTTATGTCACAACATTTCATATCATTGCGTTACAAATTGTTCGTGATGACAGGACAAACAAACGTTTCGTTGATAAGAATTATCTTCAACATACAAATCGGTTTGCATCAATGAGTCACAGTAAACTATGTATTGAGAAAAAGTAATGAAGAGAAAATAAAAAAAAGAAATTGTTAATTTTTAATCAACATATAAAGAAATATTGACAAATAATTGCGATTACTAAGAAGCCATTGTCATTTTCTTAAATGCGTGAAATGTTGCAATTTGTCGTAAGAACCAATAAAAATGCTTTATGCAAATTTGATTAACGCGTGCATCAAGAAATGGCAAAAAGTTTCCTCGAGACATTTAATGGAGTCGCGTCGCCTGATAAGCGTCTGTAATCGTGAGACATGTAAAATGTGAGCGACATTTCCAATAAATCTTTAGGAGTGAGATCCAGATAGATAGTAGGAATCATGCTGTTCATCATATAATCATATAAAAATCATGTAAATCATGACTCAATCATGTCAATCAATGCACGACGAGAATGTCTTTGAAAATAATATATACAATGTGTGAATGCAAAAAATATTCATATAAAATTTTTTTATAGGGAGCCTTGTTTATAGAAAACTAACATTAATTAGCAATTTTATACGATGAATATATTCTGACATTAACAAACAAGCTTCGCTGTATTCCTGACTTTAGAAATTTCTTGACTATACTTTTTGAGCGTCCAAACAAATATAATTTTTAATTTCCGCTTATTTTTAAGATGATGCATTACCTATAATTAATAGATTTTTTTTAAATAGATATAATTTTGGAATAGATAATTTTGAGATATAATTTTGAGAAACACAGTTTACTTTCTTTATGAATAAATTGTTAATTTCTCAGTAAGAAATAACCAATTAAACGTTGAATCGACGTTGAATTGGTGTCGAAATCATCGATATCGATTCAACATCAATTCAATGAATCATGTTTCACTGGATAATGTCTACTCTTTAAAAATATGATATTTTTTAAATATTTTCATTAAATATTTTGCACTCACTTTACATCATAATAATTACACAATAATGTACATATATTTAAATACATGTTACTAAAAAGATAGAATGTGCAATTATGTTGAAATTTAATAATCCATAAACAATTCAGTAAAGATGATGAAAAAAATTCTCATATTATCACATATTTTTAAGAATTATTTTAAATTTATAAAAATTTTTTTAGATTTTTTATAAGTTTTCTTTACAAAATTATAAAATAATAAATCTTAAAAATCTCGAATTATTTTAAAATTAAAGTAGATATAAAAAAATTTTATTAAAAATACAATTTTTCACTTCTGAAAAGTATTTTAATTTTTATAAAAGATCTGAGAAATTTTTTTAAAATTATACAGAAAATAGTTTTGAAAAACTATAATTTACATAACAATTCTAAAATATAGAATATTTCAGAATTCACATATATGAAATTTTTTATTAATGTAGACAGCAATTTCTATAAAAAAAAAATTTCTAAAATACAAAAATTTTGAAATCTATAAAAGTTATATAAAAAAATTAAAAAAGAAATTTTCAGGATCGAAATTATAAGAGCACATAATTTCTATTTCTTTATTTCTTCATTGAAGGTTGTTGACCGGCTTAATTTAGAGATTAACTAACTCATTATTGTCTCAACTATTTTATCTACTGTATGTAGAACATAGCTTTCTGGATTAATCCAGAAGCAAACGCAATTGAGTCCGAATAAACTTCGCGAAAAAACAATAGCGAGAAAACGGCATGAATATATCGAGCTTTGCTATGTGTTAGATCAATGATTAAAGAAAGAATAATTGGCGGGATCGTGAACGTTATATAATATGATTGTCTTTAATAGAACCACGGTGTGCAGAATCGTTCACCAGACAGAGTCGTAATCAAGTGAACTGTCGCGCCCCCGGTATCTCCGCAAATTCAGCAATTAAAAATTTCGCAAGTCGCGGCAATTATCGTGATCTGAAATGGCTATAACTGGATTAATTAATGGATTAACTTAAATTAAAAATAAATATTTAAAATGTTCTTAAGATAAGAGGACCTAGCAAACATGCAAGTAGTTCGCTAGTAAAACATCGATCATCTCGAGCAAGAAGGCTGAAGCATTAATTTTAACTTACTTTTGAATGTAAACTTTTTAATTTTTCTTTTAAGTTAAAAAATTTTTTTATCTCTTTTAAATATCTTAGAAAAATAATAAGATATAAAAAGATTAAGGACATAAACTCGTAATTTCGTAAACTGTTTATATTTTAAGACCATCTTAAGTAATTTCTTAAGATGCTAATAAAGCCCTCTGATTGATTTATGCGGTTTTGCTTTATGCCATAAGCTTAGATAGATGTTTTAACTACAATAGATGTTTTAACCCTTAAGTCATAAGAAATTGACCAATTACAGTCAAATATTCTTCTCGCATTTGATTGTAATTGGTCAATTTCTTATGGCTTAAGACTTATTAAAAAATAAAAACCTAAAAACCTATCTCGCTATCTGCAAGTCGCAAATCGCGTTGATGTCATGGCCGAAGCCATTCATGCGCTTTAAACACATCAGCGTCCAATGCAAATATATCACATGTGAATAAAAAAATTAAACATTTAATTTACTTAATCTATATTGTAGTTATATAATCTTATTTTAAAAAAAATTAGAACATTTTGATCAAAAAAATAATTATTTTCAAAATTAACTTTTTTTTTAACTTAAGTTAATTCAATATAATTGACTTAACTTACGTTAATTTTTTATTCCTTTTAACTTAACTTTATTAATTTTGTAAAGCCATTAACTTTAACTTTATTCAGTTAAAAAAAAAAACATTATCTTCCCCAATCCTGCTTTTGACATTACATCAAAAAAACATCAAAAACTATACGTAAGAATAATGACAGAACGACGTCAGAAGTTGATAAAATTGATTCAATATCCGAATACATTGTTCAATCGAATTGAATCGAACCGAATCGTTTATAAACCATTCATAAACATGTAGATGTTTGACACTACTTGAAGCGGAATATAAATAAACATAAGAAAAAATATAAGAAATGTCTTGAAGAATACGTGCTGATTTAATGCAATATTAAAATCTTTCGAATTTAAAATATATTTCAACATTTAATATTCATCATCGGATTAATATTAAGCTAAATATTATAACTTAATTTCTGCTTCTTTCAGAAACACAAGAAGAATTGAGAAATATGAATGTAAGAATACGGAGTTTTTGGAAGAGTCGAGGATTTCAAAACTTTTGTAATCTTATTCATAATCGAGTTCTTATAAACGACAATTAATGAATCAAGATAATTGTTCTCATGAATGACTTCCAACATCTGAAGAATTGCGAGAGAATCCAGGAAAGAGAACTAAAATCATAAAAGAATGGGAAAAAATTATAGACGCTGAATAATAAATGGATAGGCAACTCGGGCGTGATATACATAGCAAGCAACTCTATATCAGCTTATCGACATTTAGAAGCAATCACGTACGATTCTAATGTGTGAAGGCCAATGCATTTTAGTGGCTCATAGAATTTCGAATTTAGATTGTCGCCTAAATCTGCGAATTGAAATAATAAGATGTATTGAAATAAAATTGAATAATAAAATGCTATGAAAGAAAAAAATTTTCTAGATAACGTCAAGACTTTTATAGGTAACGTCAGTTCCAAATTTAAAATGTTTCCCTGTTCATTATACTTGCGTCTTATATAATTATTTTAATAAGCAAAATTATTTTCCTCTTTTTTTATCTAGCTAAATTTTTAGATACATATATTTCAGCAAACTTTGTTTTTCTTTTTTTTTGTGTTTTGCTATAATTTTTTAAATAATTTTTTCAGAGGCAAATTCTTCAGACCAGAAAAATTCTTGTGCGTCAAAGATATTAAAACGTACCAAAAATATTAAAACTTCATTAACGATTATTACTTTAAATTATTATTATGAAGACAAACTTTATTTTTCGTGAGAGTTGTTGATTAAAATATATATTTGAATTAATAGAATTATATCTTCAAGTATGTATACAAGCATATTTCTTCAACTTAATTTATTCACTTCTGTAATTCATTTAACCATCTTTTTAATTTATTCAGTCATCATGGTCGAAGCCTTTTGCGATTCAGAAATGTATGAAATTAAATATAAATTTAAAAATTTAAATAAAAATATCCAAGTATCTTCATAATGTTAAGCATTTTAACATTACGAAATGCCAAAGAAGCTCGATACCAATACAATACGAACATTCCTCCTTCTGATATTGGCGTTCATCGCGCAGGATATTATGAGACACTTGGTGGACGATAACATATTCAAGATACATCGTGACGTAATCTTGTCATGACGTAAAATACACGAGGAATGGAAGATATCAAGCAGAAACGAGCTACGATCGAAAACGACTGAGCGTAATTAATGTACCGAGTGTTCCACATTTTTCAATCGATATAATAACAATAACAATAGCAACAATAATAATAACGTTACAAATCAGAAATAAAAGTCCTAAACTCAAATTAGATCTTTAATGCTTAAACAATTCCATAATTTGTATATAATTTCTGTACAATTTTAATAGTAATAGTAATAGAAACAATAATAAAATGAATAATAATAATATTAATATTGATT
>NW_017259240.1:2121866-2128308 GCF_001594045.1 Atta colombica | reverse complement strand
TAAAATATATAATATATAATAGATATTAATAATAGATATTATTTATTATGTTAACCAACAAATACAGATAGATGTACTAAGCGCTTCCTTTCTTAAGAATATAATTTCCCAAAAAAATTTGGAGTCGATTTCTCCAGAACTTTCCAAGTATAAAAAGTAAAGAAACAAGATGTTTTAAATTATCGGTTCTATCCTATCTCATTTATTTTTGCATCACAATTAAAATCGCATTGAGATTTAAGAATTCCGAAGAAGAAAGAAAAAGTATTTATTTAGAAAAGAAAGATAATCATATAATCTAATATATAGCGTCGAGAAACACTAACAAATTACAAACTCGGTTCTTCTGGTGAATAAATATTTGTTTCTTATTCAAATTCATTTTTAAAATTTGATAATTTCATCTATAGATATAAATATGTGAAACTGCAGATTATAAAAATCAATAATAATTAAATTTATACACATTTTATGCAATTAAGATTTATAATGCATTAATGGTTTAGAATAATTTATATATTTTATTAAATTTATAAATCACGATTGGATATAATATATACCGTACATAATATAAATCATGTTCTGAACCACTACTCCACGATAGAAAGGAAATGTGCCGTAGTAGTACGGCAAGAAATGACAAAACTATTTTTTTGAAAGACTTCACAGAAATTGAGGATTGATAGAGACTGATTCACCGAATCATTCTCAAGGACCGCAGATGTTACTCGATCGGTTGAATTTCCCGTTTAAGTTTATGTTGTACTTACTTTATTCTTCCTCACACATATTACTGAATTTTTGTTTCTGCTAAATTCATCACGCACAAGATACGCAAAACACACGTACAGGCAACGAAACAGCGAGGAAGTCGACTCGTCGCGAGGACGTCTGCGCGGGCACTGACTGAATCCGCATTGAGCGTCGCACTATTCTACATCACGTAGCATAATCAATCGTTTTATCGAAGAACTAAGGGATACCTAACAATTGAAAAATAGGAGGGAAAACCCTCTATTGGGATCGCGGATTTAGTCCCAGTTCGAAGAAAGTCCTGCTATTACAGATAAAGAACAGTGAGAACCTTCATCGAATATAAAACTTAAGACTGTTCCTCTCTCTTCTCTCTTCCAGTATTCTTATCAACAGCTGGTAAGAACTTCTGGCACTCTATGTTAGTTGACATTTTAAAAATTGGGAAGGTCGCAGCCAGCAGCAAACGTGTTATGATAATTAAGCATTTGCTACATATCTGAGTCGATATCGAATTGTTGTATCAAATAAAAAGAACTCTGTAATCAATAAATTAATATTTACACAGAAAAGTAGGTTTAAACAAGATGTCTCAAACCTTGACGAAAATAAAGAAATATATACGTAAAATTATTCCTTAAAATTAAAAAATTGATTATTTTCTCATTAAAAATAATCAGCCATTAAAAATAAAGACTTATATACTTATATAAAGTTGTAGAATCATATAAAATAATAATTCATTTTCTGTGAATTCTGAGACATCCTGTAGGCATCCTGTATCAAATAAATAAACAATAAATAAATAATTGATTAGGGAGTTGGGATAGACTGCAATGAATAATCTAATATTTTTATTGCTAGCGTTACTATATTAATTAAAAATAGATGCAGCGGCGGATTTCAATTTATATCATGCAAGATTTATTTGTTTAAGTACTTTTAAGTAATCTATATATATAGAATTTAATTTTCGAGTAAATACATCTCATAGAGCCTTCGATCCTGTTCATTACGGAAATTCGGAATAAAATTGATTTCCACTATTTCCTTAAAACCTTCTTCCAAAGTTGGCGGCTCATAATTTTTCCTACACACAGAATATGAAAATTTTGATATTTTATTTAATAATTAGGCTCCTGACTAGCAGCTACATTAAGTCGTGATATCATAAACGAGAAAACACGTTGAAATTTCTTAACATCATTTATATAGACAGAGAATTTAGATAAAATAAAATAATAAGCTTGTTTTAAAACACTTGTACAAATGGATCGAAACGATCTTTATCTCTCCCTTTCTGATAATCAGAAAATAATCGTCAAAGCTTATTCATGTGTATTTTTCACTTTATGTACTTTTTTATTTATCGATTGTCGCAGGAAGGAAGACAAGAATAGTTTCGGTCCATTTTTTATAAATGTTTTAAAGCAATTTTATTATTTTATTTTATCAAAATTCTCTCTTTTTTTAGTTAGAAATAAGAAACGTGTAAGAAACTTCAACGTGTCATTTCTCGCTCATAACATCATGATGCAATATGGTACATATGGTAACTGATTAAGAACCTCAAACGTGTTTATCGAGTGACAAATCTTTTCTTTATCAAAATCAAACTTATCTATTGTTTATTTTTCTTATGTTCCCAATTAAGTTCTAATAAATAATAAATAGAAATAACTCTGCGTCCTGATAAAAGAAAACTCAAAACTATGATTATAATATAGAATTTTAGGAAAATGCATGAAAGTATATATCTAAATTTCACTTACATATAAGAGTGTATAATAATGTCGTTGATTGGAGTGTGGTTTGGATCAGTCAATTCGCGAAACTGCAATGCAATAATTCGACTAAAGCTTTCCGAACATTCCTTCGTATGATAATTGATTTCCAATTATTACCTTATTATTATGTTTAGCGTGTTCTAGACTGGTCGTCATAACAAAACACCTAACCGGGACGTTGCACTTCTTGGCTACTTCTATATATCTCTCTCTCGAAGCTTTGTTAGGATTAGTATTGTCTATAACTATACTTTTTCTTTCATTTAAGTATTGCTGGACTGCAGCAATACACTTCTGCCAGCTGCCTAAAGTATCTCTATTGACATATCCGTATTCTTTTAGATGATTTTTTGTAAAATATGATTTTCCGGAGCCCGGGCTGCCGACCATAAGTATTATCTGTTGATGAAAGGATAAGATACGTATAAAAAGAAATTTTATTGTGAATCAAATAATTTTAATTAAATAGTCTCCTCTCAATATTTAATCTTTAAAAAAACTTTAAATGTAAAAATTAACATCAAAAGTATGTATTATTACCTCTTGCTGTATGAGTGTTAATTCCGCGTCCGCAGGTTTGCATATGTCGATTTGCGATAGATTTTTTGGATTGAACTTAGGTAACTCATAAGGCGGCGCTTTACGTTTTAAAAAATGTTCTTCAGGCGTCTCGAATTTAACATCAACATTCAACGCCATTAATCGATCCACACTCGAGTGATCTTTCTTTTTCCCTGGAGCCCAGTTTTTCGGCCGACCAGCAGCATCACCGACGTAAAATGATTTAGCTTTGTTAATTGTGATACTTCCATTTTTCTACAGTTACATAAACGTGGAATTATTGTAAATAGAAATTAGACAATTAAGAAATCAAATAAAATGTTTATAATTAACTAATAATAATAAAGAATTATAGACTTAGTTTTATCTTAATAATGTAAGAAATGAAGTGACAATAAAAAAAAGAAAAATTCCTTGAGAGACTTTTTTATTTTAATTTTCTTTGTAAACATTCTAAAATATTCATAATATTTAATATTTAATATTTAATATTATTTTATTTAAAAAGATTTTATGTACCTCTTTTTCCAGAAATTCCCACATACCAATTGTTGGCTTTCTATAAATGCTCTTTCCCACAGCAATAAAAACCTACAAAGTAATATGCATAAGTGAAAATATTATAATTTATGTGAAAATTATAATTATGATTATACTATACTTGAATGGGAACGCCGATTTTTTGTACGACTTTCTCGATCTTGCCTTTAAAATCACTGATTTTGAATTTTCCGGTGCTAAGGCCTGCTTGGTTTGTAAAGATCACTATTTTGTATCCGGTCATATGAAGCTGATTCAATTTTCCAGGTACATCATGATAGAGCAACTGCCAATCGTTACAGTCCTTTGGAAACACTAAACCAGATTTAGTTCTTATTAAAGTACCATCCATATCATATGCAGCCACCTAAAAAGCAAAATTCATTTTTAACATTAGTATTTATGAAAATCTTATTAAAATATATATACATGTATGTATATGTAACGAATTTAAAATTCACTGTATTTTTTAATTGATTATATTATTCAGGAATGTATTAAATAATCTTGTAATTGAAAATTAAAATTACTTTTGGTCTATTTTGAACAGATGGTGCTGTATAAATTAACAATTTTCCATTATCCACACTGTCCCACTTTGCAGATGTATTTGAGCTTTCAGTGCTCTGCTCAGAGGATGTGCTAGAATCAGTGCTGAATGTTTTCTGATTGATATATATACCATTCGAAGGTGACCTTTCTTCTTCTCTGTCATTCTCAGATTCTTCCGAATGATTATCAGAGCAATCATCTGACTTCAACATTTTCGTTTTGCCTTCAGTTTCTTTTGTTTCTGATTCATATAATCTCTTCCTCAACGCAAAGTTATTCACACTTGGAGGTGGATTGAACTCTATTTCGAAAACATGCTTGCCATAGAGCAACTCCAAGCGATCATTATGTTTGGCTACAAATTTCACATCCTTCTGAGTTTTAAAGCCATTAAAACCACAGGCATGTGGACCGATTTGTTGAATTGTGACGATAGCCTCCGTATAATTTGCACATAGTCGAACTGTTCATTGTAAAAAGATTAATGTATTCATTTGTGTTAACAACTTACAAAATAAAGGTATAAAACATTAGATTAAATAATCTTCAAATTTCTTTAAATTCTTCTTTACTCTAACATCTTTTCATTTAAAACAAACTAAATAAATTAAAGGTCTATAAGCCAAAGCTAAATATTTAATACTAAAATTGATAAACAATAACTCATATATAATAATAAATGTTTCAACCTATAACAGGTTATTATCAATGTTAAATAAAGTGATAATTATTGCAATATAAAAATTAAACGACAGTTAAAGATATGAAATTTAAAACAGTAAATAAACATAATGAATAAGGTAAACAGTTAAAAATTTTTCATTTTAAATCTTAATAAATCATTTAAAAGTCTCTCATATAAGAATATTTATTTAAATTCTTTATGATACTAATTATGGCAAGGCTTAAGCAAAATTATTTGCCATGCTGTAAAAATTTAATTAATTAATATTTTATCTACTTTATCATTATTTAATCAGCTGTTATAATTTGTATTTTTATGTTAATTTAAAGACAAACTTCTTGATTTTATCCTGCAAGCCTAGTGTTCCAATATTCATATTTTGAACTACTTTATTGAATACAATCAAAAAATTGAACTTAACCTCTCTGCAAACTTATTGACTTAAAAAAATCAATCTAGCATCAAGAACAAGTCAAAATTCTTGTACTATATTCGTATACAGTCAATATAATTCTCTTTTACACAAACGAAAATAATTACATAAGTTCAAGTGTCAAGTGGAGCGACTATATCTTAATTTGTAAATAATGATACGGATTAAAAGGGACTCTCAGAAGATTATGCGACCTTGTTGTCGCGAGCATTTCACGTCTGTGATGCCGGTTTCTGGCGAGCGTCCTACGAAAATTGGTGTATTGTCCGGCAGATAAACATTCGTCGGAATTCCTTCCAAGGTACGTAAATAACAACTTTTAACAGGAATGCTCATCGCGACACATCGCGAAATGCGAATGATCGCGAATTCGCGAGAGCAACGATGACAGTCAACAATCGCTAGAGGGAGACTCGTAATCAACTGGCGCGAATTTGTACGCATGCGCGATCTTATCTATGAAATAATTCCCTCACCCAGCTCGGGCTCAGTTTTTCATGCGTTGCGAATTATTTGTAAATAATTCGGGAAAAGAAAAAAAAATCACGATTTTTTATAGGGACTCAAAGCTGAACTGCGCCCATTTTTTACAAAATACTCGCCAATTTTAAAAATAAATAAATTTTATATGTATATTTACTTTATATGTATATTTACTTCTTTTGTTGGCATAAAACTTATTCTCAAACGCACTATATATCAATCAGGCCTGGGAACCAATTCTGTATTTTGAAACGAAGTGAAAATTATAAAAGTGACCAAATTTATTAGTTGACCAATGAAATTATCAGTATTCTAGTAAATTCGATCACTTTTATAATTTTCATCTCGTTAGAGATACAGAACCGATTCCCTGTTCTTTTTGGCTGAACTTTTGCACCAGTTCATCTTTCTTCCTTTTTGTCTCCAAAGTATCAATCATGAAACTTTACCCTAAAATAAAAAGTGAAAATTTTTACCATTGAAATTAATGGAGAAATTTTTCACTTTTCATTTTCCATCCTAAAGAAGTTTTTATTGATTGATATCCTAGAGGAAAGAAGAGGAAAAAAGATGAATTGATCAAAAATTCAGCCAAAAAGAATAGGCTTAATATATACACCAATGCATGCGATCCATGCGATATATATA
>NW_017259240.1:2110981-2121772 GCF_001594045.1 Atta colombica | reverse complement strand
TATACATATATATACATACACATATATATATATATATGTGTGTACCCAGCAAATGAGAATGGATTAAAATGGATTGAAATTTTTTTCCGAATATTGCATATTTTAAATAACGGAAATACTTTTTTTGGATTTAATTGGATTCAATTAGATTCAATTAGATTCAATTGCATGCAATTGGATTGAATTGAAAAACTGCATTTCCTATTTAAAATTTTGAATTGAACAATATTCACAATGTGTGCACAGAAAAAGCTAATATTATTTTTAGATTGAAAGGCAAGAGATATGCTCCATGCAATTCCTATAAATAAATAAAAATGCATTCAGGATTGAAAAGCATTCATTTTAACATTGAATCAATATTTTTGAAAATCTGAATCCATTTCAATTCATTTCAATCCATTCTCATTTCCGCTGTGTAGTACATACACATATAACTACGCATGCGCGCTCAAAGTATAAATATAAATATATACGAATTATAAAAGTGAGAGCTTCGATTTTCTATCTCTCTTATTCTCGCATATCTCCCATTTAAGAAAAATATTTGAATAGCAATATAAGTATAATATTTTATATATGGGATATATTTGTATAAACTTCGATTTTTATGCTGCGATTATAGTTAATTTGAGCCAATCGTTCCATTCGTTCTTTTGATAAATTTTACCTATTGGGTAAGCACGGTTATCCAATCGCAAATCATTGCCAGATTTATCTAACAGAAAAAATAAAATTTACCAAAAAGTACAAAAGTTACACCGGTTCTTTGTGAGAACATTCGTATAATCGCATCTTGTACATGTGCAGAATATCTCTCATCAGTATTTCGTGCGGCCGCATTAATGTTATATATTAACGAACATGATACAATTTATACAAATATATCTCCGATACTTATAGATATTGAATTGTATATTTTCAGAATATACTTAGAATATAGAAATGAACATTGTGTATGTAAACTAACGCCATCTAGATAATTCTAATTTCGATCCATGTGAGTTCTGTGCAATTACGAGAAAGACGCAACGTGATTTTGTTTGAGGTAGGATTCCTTCTTTTTTACTTAATATTACATTCGATATTATATTATCTGAAAATATCGGAGATATTTGTATAAATAAATTATATCATATTTATTAAATATATGTAACAATTATGATAAAACTTTATCGTATACAAATTTGAGGTTATCCTTATTTGTGAAAATAGTTTCTTTTTTTTAAAAGGATACCTGACTGCCAATTCTTTAATTAATATGAATAAAATAAACTTGATGTGTTTAACTTGCGAAAATCTTTTCTTCTTTTTCTTCTGAGTTTTTTTGAGTGGCTTCCAGTCCCTCAACCAGTAACCGATTCAGCCAAACGATATTCGGCAATAGAAGCGCTTAAAGGTCATCTAACATTTTTACAAAGTCTAATATCAAATAATAGAATGAGAAACAGTTTTTTGAATATAAAATCGTATATTTATGTGTGCGTGTCATGTAACTGTGTGCAACAGTGTGTTAAGCTCTGCACGTTTCTCTCTGATTATATTACAATAGATCAATTCTACCTACAAGTAAATTTATATAGTAAATATAAGGTATTAAATTCAGAGAATATTCAAGAAATTGCAACTCTATTATTATCCTTTTTATATAATAATATAAGAGTTAAATTTTTCAGGCTATTAAACTTTTCAAATTTACTTTGCATCTTCCATGAAGAATAATTTCGAAATTGTATATATAAATATAATATATAATTTTTATATAATAATATAAAGGTGTTTTATTTAAGTGATACAGTTATCTTCTAAAAAAAGCGAAAAAAAGTACGGTCTAAAAATTATAATTAAAAATAAATATAAATAAATATTAATGATAAAATTAACTTTCGAAAATCGATTTTTCAAGATAACATGGTCATTTACATAATGTTGTCACTTTTTAAATGAATTTTTACTATTTTTTTTTTTACATAATTCTATGGAAATGAATTTTTTATCTGTATCTTTTTCTCTATACAAGAATTAAATTTTATATGGATAATACTAACAGTATTGTTAACAAAAAAGGAGAAGTTTTTCACAATCCCTTACGTGAAATTCGTATCTGAGAAATTCTCTCCAATTATTATGTTCTGTAAATTAGTCTATTCTATTCTGAATTCGCTTTCTGAAAACGAAATGAAAAATTTCATTAAAAAAGAAAAGGATAATTTGAATCTATTATGCAAGAATCTAGTATCAAAATGTAGTCTATAAGATCTCTTATGATAATTGCGATTACTAGTTATATAGCCCAGTAAATGAGAATGGATTGAAATGGATTAAAATGGATTCAGATTTTCAGAAATATGGATTTATGAATGTTAAAATGAATTCTTTTCAATCCTGATACATTTTTATTCGTTTATAAGAATGGCATGGAGTATATTTCTATGCTTTTCAATCTAAAAATAATATTATAGTATTTTGTGTGCATCGTGAATACTGCTTAATTTAAAATTCTGAATAGGAAATACAATTTTTCAATTCAGGTGAATCTAAAAATAATATCGGCTATTTCTGTGCATCATGAATACTGCACAATTCAAAATTCTGAATAGTAAATGCAGTTTTTTAATCCAATTAAAAAAGTTTTTCTTTTAAAATGGGCCATGAATATTATTCAATTCAAAATTGTGAAAAAATTCATTATTTCATTAATTAAAAATGCATTATAAATGTTATTTTATTCAGAAATATGAATAAGAAATTTTTCATTTTAATTCAACTAAGTTAAAAAAAAGTTGTACCGTAAAAATATATCATGAGAATTCTCCTTCAATTAATAGTTAAAAGGAACATAAAAAGAATTCAGAAGTAAATATAGAAGTAACAATAAATGTTATTTATATAAATTCTTTATTTTTAATTAATAAATTAATTGCTTTTATGTATATTTTATGTATATTAACACGTTTCCTTTATTATATAGCATATATTTTTTATGTAAAAGTTTTAAGATAATAACTATAATTATATAACTCGAATTTCATATAATTATTACTTTAATTTATTTAAACTTTTACATATATAAAAATATTTATATTGAATCCAATCTATTTTTATGGATTTAAAATACGGATTCAGATGGATTGAAAATTTCCAATCCATTTCAATTTATTTTCGTTTGCTGGGAAGTCAAACAAAAAGACAATTAAAGAAAAGATTATAGGAACACGATATTAATAGAAGATCTAAATCCAACCACTGCATCGATCATAATCACAATTTTAAGTGGGATATTGAAATTTTGGAAATTTTGGATTGAATCTTCTTATAACAAGAGATTAATGTCCATATAAAAGAGATGAAATGGTCCATATAAAAAGATAAAAACATGGAATTAATAAACAGGATGATGGAATCTCTGCCAGAAACATATTTTAACATCATACATTCTCTTTCCCCTTCCTAATACTTTTCTCCTTTCTCCTTCTACATGTTACTGTCTTCATGTCTATTTGTCTCCTTTTTAATTCATAATGTTATCTGATATTATCAATGCTGTTTCTCTGCTCTAATACAGCACAATGACTTATAAAATTTCTGTATCCATTACTTTACTCTTTTAATTTTTGACTCATAACTTCGACTGAAGAAGGTATTTAGTTTATTTAGTTTAGTATAGTTTTGTATTTTAATATGCACTGAATTATTGACTTGTTCATTTTTAATCTATAATTTATATTAATGTTAACATAACTTTAACGGTTTTTCTATTTATTATACTTTTAAAAAATTTTTTTCTTCTATTTGTCTACTTTTAATTATTGTTGTTTCTTTTATATATCCAACAAACGAAAATAGATTGAAATGGATTGGAAATTTTCAATCCATCCGAATCCATATTTTATAATTTTAAATCCATAAAAATGAATTGGATTCCATATAAAAAATTTTTATGTAAAAGTTTAAATAAATTAAAGTAATAATTACATGAAATTCTATAGTTATTATTTTAAAACTTTCATACACAAAATATACGCTAGCTGTATAATAAAAGAAACGTTTTAAAATTTATTATACACATAAAATATATATATATATAAAAGCAATTAATTAAAAATAAGGAATTTATATGTAACATTTATTGTACATATTTACGTAGTTCTTTTTACGTTTCTTTTAATTATTAAATGAAGTAGAATTTATGATATATTTTTATTTTTTTTTAACTCAGTTGAATTTAAAACGAAAAATTTTTTATAATTCTGAATAAAGTAGCATTCATGATGCATTTTTAAATGAAACAATGGATTTTCTACACACAATTTTGAATTTAATAGCATTCAATCTATTTTAAAAGAAACATTTTTTTTATTCAATGGATTAAAAAATTGCATTTCTTATTCAGAATTTTGAATTGAGTATTCATGATGCACAAAAATGACTGATATTATTATATTTTTAGATTCAATTAGATTGAAAAACTGCATTTTCTATTCAGAATTTTGAATTGCGCAGTATTCACGATGCACAGAAATGATATTATTTTTAGATTGAAAAGCATAGAAATATACTCCATTGCCATTTTTTATTTATTTCAATTGAGCCATTCGATTAATTTATATTGTATTTTTATGATTCTTCTAGTTATTTTGCATATAAAAGTATTAAATTATCAAAAAATCTATAATTCACAAGATACACATGTTTATATATCTTATTCTGATATATTTTGACGTAAAATATAAGTAATTATCGCAATGATTATAAATTCTTGGAAGAAAAAAATCTATGCAGCGTTCTTTATCCATCTTCTTGAAATTTATATCATTTAAAATTCATAATTTTTACTTGTCTTACATGATTGTTCAGGGTATCAATCATATAATTTTTCTTTTAGAAATATATTTCTTTTAGAAATGAAATAAAAAAAATAAAAAATTTCTCCATTAACTTCATAAAAATATTCCATTTTCATATTTCTGCCTTAGGGAAAAATCACATGGATCTGAAATCATAATTATTAAAAAATGTTATTAGAAAATATTTCAAATTGCCATATGATTGATATGCAATAATTTTTTCCAAAAATATCAAAATAATTTATATACTTATTCAAACAGAATGACCGATGGAAAATTTTATGCAGTCGTTGAATTTGAAGATGGTCCTCAAATAATTCCAAACAATTGGTTGGATGTAAGTATAATGAAAGCCGTTTGGCCAAATTTTACAAATTACAAGCGATATGACAAAGCGGTGAAGTTAATGGAAGAGCCGGAATCTACCTGGATTAAACATCCCATTCGAAAAATATATGGAATATATAGTAAGCAATGTCATATTATATTCTTCTCTGAGATACTTTATCATTACTTTTCGATATATAATATCGAATTATTGTAGATAAAATAGTTTTTAATAATTAAAATTTTCCGAATTTAACTTTTTTTTATACAAGTATTATATGAGTGATTTATAAAGTATATATCTTAATAGATTCGCACATGCATAATCTTATTTTTATCACAGTATTTACATTAGAAATCGCTGTTTCTTCGACAGAAAGTAAGAAAATGCGGATGATATTCAAACTTAATCATAATTAATGGCCAAGAAAATATAAAGCATAAACCTTTCTGGAAAAAGCCCTGTAAATGATCAAACTATCAGATATTGATTCGAAAAGTTTCAATCTGGTGATACAAACTTCGACAATTTGCCTCGTGTCTTTAGGATATTATATATAATTAATAATTGATAATATTATATTTTGAAAGATATGATTGAAGCAGACTCACATTATTCAAGATATTGCACGCAGCATCAATATTCACTATTCAACTGTTTTCCGACAACTCAAAGTAAATGAGGAAGATGAACAAGTTTAATGAGGCATGTTATTATTCCTTGATAATGCTAGATCGCATCTTGTACTATAAAAAGAAATTGTTAGAATACAAACGCGAAGTTCCCCTCATCTTCTTTACTCTCCTGATTTTTCTTCAACACATTATCTCTTGTTTAAGCATCGGAATAGCTTTTTATGTGAAAAATATTTCAAATAGAAAGTGAACGTGAAAGATGCATTCAATTTGCTTTTCTAATTTTTATGTAAAAGACATTGATGCGCTTATATTACGTTCGAGGAAGATTATTGGATGGAGACTATTTCAATTAACAAGATTATTAGGTTGTCTGAAAAGTTCGTGCCGCAAAAGATTTAAATTTAATAAATGAAATTAAAAATTTAAATTTTCTGCGTTTCAATTTTCCTTCAAAATCGGCACGAACTTTCCGGACAACTCAATATATAAAGTATGTCGAATGAAAATTTAAATTCAAAATTAAAAATAAATGGCCATTTCGTCTGTAATAACTTAATTTAATATTAATATATTTGTATATTCTTTAATAATATAAATGTATATTCTTTAATAATATGAAAATAATACATGTTTTTATCGGGATTATATTATGTTGTAGCTGATTACACAATGGCACAGCAAAAGTTAAAAGAAGCTGAAAAACTGTCAAATTTGAGTTCCAATGTGGAAAAAGAAAAGTATCTTAAAAAAACAAAAAACATTATAGCTATTAAACTCTTAGACAGTGATAATGATGAACTGTCAGATGACAATTCTATTAAAAGCCTAAGCCCTCCTATAAAAAAACGTTTCACATATCTCTCTGTTGCAAAAAAACAGAAAATCGCAAAAAATGCACAAGAAGGTAATAATAATACAAAAACATAATAGAAATAAAAAATAGAAAAGAGTATTAATTATAGAAATAATAAACTAAAAAAGGATAGAATGTTTTAATAATGAAGTATCATTTTATGCATTACAGATTTGAATCGCATTCACGATACAGAATATCTAAGCACAGAGAATATTACAACGTTAAATGATTACAACATAAAAAAAGAAAAAGAAGATGAATTAGGTACGTATAATTTCTGTCTCGAAATAAATTTCAGTGGTAAGACTAATTTGTATTATACGTATACTCGAGAACAATAATTTATCCTCTCCTATATATTATAAGTAAAATAAGATAAAAGATGTGTCTATTTATTTCTATCTATAAAAATCAAATATATCTGTATCATATGTGATTTTTATTAAAAGGAGAAAGATAAACTATTATTCTATTATTCACTATTATTTTATTATTCACGGATACATATTTTATATCATGAGTGCTTTATATCATAAGTACATAAATACGTAGATATACTTTTATACATAATACATATATGTATATATATTATTATTATTATTGCGCAAACAGTTAATTTTTGACATATTTTATAACAAATTTCCTATCAATTTTTCCTGTATATTATAATCTTTATATTATTAACAATTAAAAAGCTTTTTTACAAAGTAAATTTAAATAATAAATAAATAATTCTTTTTAATTTTTGAGTATTTTATTTTTGTGAAATTTGAATATAAAGTAAAATAATAATAACATATCAAAGAAAAATAAAAAATTAACAAACAAGGAAAAATATTTAAATTTGACATTAAACTTTTCTGAATAATAATCAATATTGAGGTAATAGAAAAGTATTGAATTTTTTATTTCATAATTACAAAAACATAAAATGACTTCAAATGAGACATTGAATTCAGTCATAGTGTACGATAGCAATTATAATTTACAAGAGGTAGGTAAGATAAAAACAGAACTATTGAAATATTCTATTTCATTCCATTTTCTATAATTTTCTACAAATTTACAGCATTGATATAAATATAAATATACAATTATACATTTCAGATTAATCAATTTTAAAATTGTACATAATAATGTTAACCTTTTAGCTCCACAAAATATATCCTTTGTTGACATAGAAGACATCCATTCTGAAAATAATGACAATGATAATAACAAGGACCCACTCTCAAATTTAAACTTGAAACTTAAAAAACAAAGTTAGTATACAACTAATTTTTATTTTACCTTCCATTTTACAATGAATTTATTAACAATGAATTTATTTCTTGTACAATCATAATATTATTTATTCTAAAATAATTTTGCATTATGTTTTTTTAAATATTTTTATTCATATATAAAAGAATGGTTAAATGTTGAATATAAAGATGAAATAATTCACTACTTTAGACATACTCAAACAGAAAGAAAATTCTTCGATTAATGTTGTGACAATGTCATTAAGATCGTCATTAAGATAAAGTTGTCAACAAAACTTGCGTCGAAATTTAATTTTTGACAGGATTGAAAAAGTTATTTTATAAAAGTAACTTGTTACTATTATTATTTTTTTTCTGAGATGTGACTCGTTAATATTACTTCACTGAATTTTAAAAAGTAATTTGTTATCATTACTGTTATTCAAAAAGTAACGAGTTATTATAATTTCCATTACTTTTTCATCGAATTTTCTATAGAACCACTTTTTTCAATTAGCCACTAATTGATCAGTTCAATACGTACGAAATGGTGATACGTCATGTTGATGGTTAATTAATATTGTTATCAAGTCAGCCAAAAAATTGTCAAGTTAAAAAATTATTTCTTATATTGCGATTTTCTCAATATTTTAGCTGTTTGTAATTTAAATAATTATGATAAATATTTTGCAAATAGAATAGAAAAAGAATACATTTCATAATTCGGAAACTTAAAAAGAATTGTTTTTTAAACAATTTATGCTGAAAAGATTTCAATATCGTTTTGAAAGATCGATTCAAGAATATAATATAAAATATTTTAATTTGAAAATTAATCGAAATTAGAGTAAAAAATCAATTAAAATCAACAAAAATAAAAAAAATTTTTGATTTTTATTTTCGACATCGAAACGACGTTTTTTTTTCGATGAATTATTTCTGACTAGATAGATAACTATTGTATTATTGTATATATTGATATAATTATTGTGTATGTAACTAAATCAATGTTAAAATTATAATGAAATAATAATGATAATATTATTTTTTAATTTTCAGATTCAGAATGTGAAAATGATAAAAATTTATCTAACATTGAAGAAAAAAACGAAGATGATAATAGTGAGCCATTAGCAATACCAAATTTCGAACAAAGTTAGTATATGCAATTATATGAGATACACATACACACACACACACGCGCGCGCGCGCGCACACACGCACACACATTCACTGTATATTATTTTTATTTAATTTTGCATATTTTTTTTAATCTGTCGAATTTTTTAAAGATTTAATATTTTATTGAATAAAAGTAAATATCAAATTTACGAATAAAATATTTTTAATGTCTTACAGAATTGGATAATTTTCAATGTTTTGTCGTACGGAAACTAATAAATATAGAAAAAACTTTAAAAGTAATAGTAAATGATATGAACATATTTCAAATGACTGTTTTCCAAAAGCTTGCAATTTCAAAGAATGTAGTGGAAAACGAAGAAAATATTGATGTTTTTGCTGATTTACCATTGAAAGACGAAAATGATTTAAAAATAATGGAGAGAAAATTAAAAGATGATCCAGAATATCGAAATCAGATGGTAAGTCTAATATTTGTACTTTAATATTACAAAGTATCTTCGAAAAAAGGAAGGATAATTTGTGATCTACTCGATAAATTAAAAAAATAATTCTAATTTTTAATAACTGTAGATTAAACAATTAAATCGTATAACGTCTGAACATGTTAGATCATCTTGCATACGATTGATAAAAGTCATATTATCAAACGAATTGGCAGTAGAATATAGTTGGTACGGAGCGAAAAAAAAATTAGTTTTCTCAGCACTGGAGATATGCAAAGTAATAATGAGTAAGTAAAATTTTAAAAACAAAATCTTTATATTTATTAAATAATATTATTTCTTTACAAATTAAGATATTCGTAAATATCTAGTGTTCATTTCAATAAACGTTTGTAATTATAAATATTTTTTAGCTAACTCTCGTATATATGTATTACAAATAAAGTACACAATAAATTGTCACTTCTTAAAAATCACATAGAGATATTTGTTCTAATTTGTTAAGAAATAATGAAGATCTAGTAAAAAAAATGTTATTTTTTTCAGGTGTGTTACGAAATTCACATCCATATGCAACAGACGACGAACTTACAAACCCTATTAAAATATGGTTAGCTCATGCAAAAGAACGTTTAAAAAGAGTAAAAGAATTGCAAAAAGAACCGAATGATACTCATTGACTTGAATGATACTCATTGATGTATATTATACTTTATTTTATTTTTCTTTCTTTTTACAATCAGAATGAGTGCTATTTTTTGCATTTCTATTCAAGTTCTATATTATATTTCCGTAGAGCCTTTTGAGCAAAGAATAATTAAGAGTCTTCGATCTCCTTTACAAATATATAAATACACACATACAACATATATGTATATTATGCTTTCCAATTACAATATCCCTAGACATTTTTGTGCACACAGCGACACTAGTTGCGTTCCAATTGTTCGTTATCGTCGACACATCTGGACTCAGCCGAGGGCTGTATAAGCTTGTGTTTTCTAGTGATAATTACATGTTAACCGCGACGGCGCGCTAAATGAGGTTGGAGGACATTGAGTGGTCGGCACTTTTACTTTTTTTTATTTAATACAGGCTATATTTAATTTATCCGGATCAATTCTCAATCATGTACAGCATATACATTCTGTTCCAATTGAATCGTACACAATGCTACACTTTGTGCATTTCTGTGTACGTTGTGTTAAGATGTGTTAAGCAATTGGAAAGCATCCTATGTATGCATATAAAATTCACTGAACAATTGTTGTCTTTAATTTTTTCGTCTC
>NW_017259240.1:2110129-2110881 GCF_001594045.1 Atta colombica | reverse complement strand
TTAATTTTTGATTATGTTAATCGAAGTTTAATTAAAGATATCCTAAATGAAACACATTCTTTAAATATCTTTTGATCAATAAAGTACCTAACATTAATGTAATAACTAAATTTTTATCAGAATACATATTGAATATTTTATCGAGCGAAATGCATATGTCACATACTTTTGTATTTAAACTTTAAAAAGTATAACGATCTTTTTAACAATGAACAATAAAATATTATATTTATTTCTACTGGCTACTATAAGAATAAACCTGAAAAAGATTTGTAACTCGTTCTTGGTATTAAAATATTTAAAACCATGTGTAATGTAACGATATATAATAAATAGGTTTTATTTTTGCAAATATAAATGTTAATTTTCATTCACAATTTAATATTAAAAACATATAAATTTATTTACAAAGTTAATGGATCTATGTATAAAAGATAAAAATTGGAAATTCATTTTTTTTTTTTGAAAAAAGAAATAAAAACGATGATCATCCTTTAAATATAAGAGTTCTACATCAAATAATCTTAAGAAAAAATATGAATTAGAATCAGAACCGTTATTAAGATAATCGAGCAAGACAAATGGAGAGGAATCATTCACAGAAGAAAAAGAGCAAAATTTCTCATACAAATATAATTCGTATACCACTCTAAAATGCGATTCCTATTCACCTGTACGAAGCACATGATGTATGGAGTATATTATACCTGCGAGGTGTGCAACGCTAGAATAAGTATACATAAATAATATTA
>NW_017259240.1:2092626-2110029 GCF_001594045.1 Atta colombica | reverse complement strand
ATATATATATATAATTGGTATATACTATAAGTATATTATTCGTATACACTCCAAATTTCTTGGAATGAAATCTCACAAAGAGAGTGAAATATTTTCATTCTTTAAAAGTGGCTGTATGTTCACTCTCTCTCGGAGTGAAATTTCACTTTAAGAAAATTAGAGTGTACTATTAGAAATAGTAGAAATATACTATTAGTGTGTGTACGCATTAATATATTCATAATTCTAGCTCACCAGATTCGTGATATTTCTGGTTCTCGTGATTGCGATACCGGTCATACGGCGATTATAATCGATGATTCCATGTGGATGATGATCGTTGAACGTCACAGTTGTTGCCGTTGTGATCAACCTAGAGAAAGCAACATCAATAAATCAGACAAGAGTCGAGTGGTCAAATTGTGAAATCAATTTCGCACTCGTCTGAAAAATTTAAGCTAATTTTGTCTATATCTTTACGAAGTGTCGTTTGCAACATTGCTCGTTTACTCAAAATCGTGCCTACTTGATTATCGAGTGAATCAGTTTCATTTCCTTTGGCGCCATCCTAACTTTAGCGCTTTTAGTTATTTCTCTCGATTTAACGACGTCCGCTATGCGCGTTAAAAACGGCAAGATAATTCATCTATGGGAGAGAATATTGTAACGATAACGGTTGTTAATTGCGAATATACTTATGAAAGGTGTGAATTTACGAATCTTTTCCACTCGTCTTTCTGATGTATCTTTATTCGGTCGTAGTGATTTTATCTCACTCCCTGTGCTACATCTTTATAAGAGACATAAAAATAAAGAAACGCAATTGGGCTTGTTACAATCGAATGAAATCTATTTTTCAAGCAATTCGATCGCCTATGATACATTAGGACGCCTTTCAAAGATCCGCTGTTATATTGCAATTAATTCACTATGTTTGTTACTTCGCTAAATTCACTTTTACACTCGATAAATGCAGTAGTTCGAAGTTCCGTCTGTTAACTAATTAATTCGATTAGTCTCTTATAAATTCTGATAAATATATATATGTATATATATATAAATATATAAATATATGTCCTCTTCGGAAATAGATAGCTGTTCACAAAGAATGGATAGATATTTATTTGTATTTACTCACCTGAGCTTTTGGGTTGAGGTATACTCGAGCATTTGATTTTCATTTCTAATATTTAGCATTGCACGCGTTAGTTTCATTACTTTTCTGGTTTGTTCTCTTTCCCATTCTCATTTTCTCATGTACGTCACATTAATATTTATCATTGATTGACAATCGTCTTTGATTAACTGTCATTCAGTTCCAAGTGATACGCAATTAAAAAAAAAATTGTGTGCATAAAAAAAGTACTTTTTTTATGCACACAATATAAAACTTGACAAAGCAAATTTTATAGCACTCTTTCTTTACTTATTTTTCATATAAAAATTGTACATTTTACATATATATATATGATTAACAAGGTGAATCTTAATTAATTATTCATAAACTTAAGGACTTTAGCTAATTTCTACTGCTTTCAAATATAATTAACGAAAATAATTTTATTCACTTTGAATGTCGGTCTAGTTAGCGCAATATTGGATTTCAATAGTATGACTCTTCTAATTTTATATATTTTAAAATTATTTTTAAACTATTTTGAATAGCGCTAACTGGACTGCATCCACTATTTATTCAATTTGTCTTTTCTCTTTTAAGTGAGGGTGGTTGACTTAACAAATTTGACATGTTTCTTGCTGGAAGAACGATACTTTCTGTCTCTCACCCTCTGACTTTCATTCATTGTTTCTTAAGTATCTCAGCTTGTTGCTACGCCTGTGAAATAAACTTGATTTTCATCAAACTTGGTCATTATTAGTACTTTTAAGTACCTTCCGCTGCTTAAACTCCATATGCTCTACAATGCACTTATGATGTTACTCTGTAATTGTACTCAAATGATACTGCTCTGAACTCATATGACTCTATAATAAATTCATTATATTACTCTATAATTGCATTCATATTATACTCATATTGTTCTATAAATATCATATTTCTTAAGTAATAATACTCAAATATCATAATATTGTGTACTAATAATTGAATTTTTAGAAACTATAAGAGATGTCGGGCCTTATATCTGGGCTTGTCAATTATTTCCAACGCTACGTTTACGTATGACTCAGGGGTGAGATATTCCTGAAATAGTAACGTTATTTTGAAATTAATAGATATGTGAAATTTGTTATATGCTTTAGAATAAAATCTTTAAACTTACATACACTTTCACAAACTCATATAATTTTCTTCAAATGTTATCTAATTTTTACTTTTACCTTTTTCTAATTAAATATCTCTAACTGGACGTTATGATTTCTTAAATGAGTCTTCATCTTTCGTCCATGTATTTTTTTACCAGTTCGGAGTCGATTTTTCCTTACTGAAAACGTCGAAGAGATCATTATCGTAGTTTCACAATTTTTAATATTGAATATATCTCTAATTAATCTTCAACTCTTACAAAATAATTAAAATTTCGCTATCTATTCTCGCGATGTTTTCAAGACTTCCTAAGAAACTCTTCCTAAGAAATCTTTTATTCTAGACTGCTTACAATCTAACAATGCTTTTGATACCTTTGTTAAAGAAAAAATCGACTGCAAACGATCAAAGAATTCATAGACGAAAGAATGACTCGGTCGGAAATGGCATTTAATCTACCAATTTCCCAAAAATGTTCACATATATATATACCTACTTTTTGTTACTTTATATTACCGAGATAATCTTTCGTCTAATTATCATACTTATTCGCCCAAATTCAGTCTTTTTGATTAGCTTGTCTTCCTAGGGCAGTTGCTGGTTTTTGCGTGTGTCTCGTCCACTTTTTCTCTGTTTCTCGTGCTATAAGGTAAGGTGACAATAAGGGTAAGGGTATAAGTCTTTGATGTATTGATGTTCTCGATCTTCATTTTTTTTTCAATGTTTCTTTCATTTTCATCGAGCGATCGTTTACAATAGATCGGGACATAACAACATGATGCGCTATATAGAATTATTCATAAAAGATGTATCATATACAATAAACGGTACAAATTTCAAGCGAGTTTCGTTAATTAATATAAAATAATGCACGACAGAGGATTAGACATTATACTGCATTGTTAAATTCATTATACTATTCGACTCCTGGTCGGATTCTCTGTCGAGAAAAGAAATCTCATTCAAACAACCGAGACTCACATTTTTTTTCTGCAATCTGCAGAAAATGCATAGCTAATCGTTAAAGACAACAAAATTGCCAAGTTCGTTAAATCTTATGAAAAATTAACTATTTCATAAGAATTTAATTAATTTAATTTTCAATTGATAATTATCTCCAATATAACATTGATAAACTGCTAATGACTGATCATCGATGGTCGTGACGGTTATTTGCCCAAGTTATAGATTGCAGAATTATTTATGTAATTATAAGTTATAAAATGGATGAATCTAATATTAACAAAAAATTACAATAAACAATAAAATTTTAGTAAATAAGTATTACAATAAGTTATAAAATATTTCCAATAGTTTCAAAATAATCCTCGATATTTTCAATTAAATCTAACTGAATAGACATAAACTTTAGATAGTAACTTTAGATATCAATTAATCAAAATGAATGAATATTAAGATATATTGAGAAGTGCTTATATCAGTGTTTAACGTTATTCTCCTTCTAAGCCTTCAGGGATAAAGTATACAGTTCCATATATCGCGTGCTTTGCCATCATTTTTCCTCTCCACAAAAAAAGGGTTTATTTATGATTTCTATTTACAAAACAGGACGCCGACTTTACAGTGTCGTCGTTATCGCTTTTGTCATTGCTGGTTTCTCTTTAGTTATTACTGTTGTGATAAATTACGCTACGCAAATAGTGAAGAAAACAGTCGAGAAAATTAACGCTCGACCGAGACTTAATTCTAGATTGTCGTACAGGCGACGTAATGAAATAATGTAATGTGTATTAATTGCTAATTGTCAAGTATAAAATATGTATTCCCTATATCGTCAAGCAATATATATCGATCAAGTTCGTTCAACGCGCACGAGACGAAGACAAAGCAAGCGGAAGTGAAAAAAATCTTGGAAGCAAAGTGACGCGGAGCAGTGCCTTAGAAAAGCTGGGAATCAATGAGAAGAATCTTTTGAATTAAATCTTTTGAAAAGTAAAACAATTCTTCAAATACATACGTCAATTGAAAAATGCATTCAGCAAAAGACAAGGATATATTCATATATAAAATAATTACGACATATGTCTAACAATATTAATTCCCAACTTTTTCAACACGTGTAATCAAATCAGCTTTTACGAAAAGCGAGATAAGTCCCTCGATATATAAGTATATGTATCTTGATTTTACAATTTTACATCACCTTGCTTCAAGATTCCTCGATTGTCATCGTTCTTCTATCAACAAATATATTTCGCAGTTTTAAAAGGAGAAAATTTATTCTCTTTAACGTGCGACGGAAGATGGATACGATCTGTTCTGTGTTTTTTTTTTCTTTTCGCCTGGGAGAATTGTTGTCTACTTAGATACAAAATTAATGAGCGGATATTGATTAAGTGACGGATATCTTTAATAACGTCGCTGAGACTGGGCGTTTTGGTAACCAGCACTGCCACCTGGAAACAACCATAGCTCCTCCGTTCCATTACTCGAGAAATATAATTAGTGTTCTTGCTTCTCTACATATACATAAAACTGAACGGCCTACTTATAGATCCTTGTACGATATTGCTACCAATTCTTTACCTGCCTATTATTTTTCGACGTTTTCGACGTGTGTATGTGTACGCGTACAATGAATATATATCATAATTTCATTTGCCTTTGATTCTTAAATACTTAAAAAAATGGATTTCTTGTAGATTAGCTTTGTGATGTAAATATCTTTATGGACAGTCTTTTAAACTTGCTAACGATCGAATATTGCAAAAATCTCGTGTATGTTTAAGTGGATTAAGAATCTTTCTTTGCTATTATGTTCTTGTGATATCGCAAATGCTCTTGTAATAATATAAACGCTTTTTGTAGAACTGCAAATACTTTTAGTATTGCGAATGTTCTCGTAAGACATTGCAGCAAACATTTCGGTGTACTAATAATAGCTGTTGATAATGTCGTTAAACATCTCTTGTAATGTTACATTCGTACCTAACACATAACTAGATATTTAAATTAATATCGTCTAATATAATAGCCCTATAGGTTGTATATTTTTTGCGTTACAAGTCGTTACATTGTGTTCAGTACTAACTGTAATTTTCACTTGATTTTTAAACGATTTTTAACTAAATTTGATCTGACCTTGTATTTTGGGAAGCGCAATTCTCATAAATCTCTCGGAATTATCTTTAATAATGTCTTTGGTTATTGTTTTGTATATAATGAAATTTCACCGATTAATTATCCAAAAGTTTATCCTAAATTATCCTAAATTTTATAGAATGTCCTACACTTTCCTTGTCAAAAATACGAAAATGTTCATATAAATCTTGCACATATTAAGTGTAATAAAAAGAAATCCATTATTTTTCCATTCAATTTCATGCAAAAATAATGGATTTCTTTTTACTACACCTAATAAAATAATACACTACATATGTCGTTTATATCTTTTTTTGTACCTTCCGGATGTTTCTTTATATATTATTACTTATTTAGTATATTTCACGTATAGATTCTACATAAACACAATTTCTTTTTCCAATCGACTTAACTAAATTTGTTTTCCTCTGATCAATGAACTTTTCTGAACTGCGAGTTGTACTTACCATAGTCCTGTTTCCCATAAACACCGTCCTGACTCGGATAATCTGCAATTACAAGAAAAATATTTATCACAACGCTTCATGAAAAATGCCGAAAATATAGAAGCGAATGACTCAGACGAGAAATATTTGAAACGAGTCGAAGGAAATAACGAAAAAAAAACTTTATCATATATAACGGTCAATTGAAGGATAAAGCAGTCATAGCAAAATATAAAAAAGGAGTACATCTCCATGAGAAAGTGACAAGTAATCAATTGATATCGCTTAATTGCTTCATACGATTTAAAAACATTTTCTTACAAATTAAATAAATCTACGAAGAAATCTTTATAATAATATTGAATTATAGATTAAGAAATCCAAAATATTATAAATAAAATCAGATGATAGAGGATATATTGAAAAAGAATAATAAAAGACTTAACGTGATAATTTATATACTTATATATATTGTTTGTTTTAGATGAGAAAGAAATTGCACATATCACGGACCTTGTAATCCTGGAGTGAAAGATGGCAGGAGGCAGTGCTGCAGTGCTAGTGTCTTGATGAAAGGATCCGTATCCAATTTTTGTGTGATTTCTTATTACGTTCAAAATGGGATTTGTGTAACTGCGCAATTCATTCGTATCGCTCGTAAGTAAAATACAATTCAGAAAAAAAAAACTTTAAAATTCTACACAGATCTAAAAATCTAAATATCCGAAATAATAGGAACGAGAATGTAAGAAAATATCCGAAAAGGAACGAGAATGTGTGAAGAAAATTTCAAGAACTTAAAAAAAATTTCAATTCTAATGGTATTAAGACTTCGAGAAATTCAAGTATTTGAATTTCTAGAACATAAATCGACAAATGATCTGACAAATTGACAGCGCATTTGCTCTCTCTTTTGTAGTTTAAATCAGAACGTTTCTCGTCTGAATCGAATTGTGTTTTACGTTTTTATTGCCGAATCGTGTTAACTCGGATGTAACCCGGAAAACAAAAACATTAGGTAGCGATCTTTAAAAACTCACTTATCATCGGGACATAAAATTATTTGTCAGAAAAGAGATCCCATTATATACAATATCTTAAATTCAATGTTTTGCTAGAAATTTTATATGGAGAACATAATAAACTATTTATTGTCATAATAATCTGATACTTTATTAACTTTTCTTGAGGAACATTTATAATTAACATTTCATTAAAATTAATAATTAAATTCCCTACTATGATTTTGTGACACAATTTAATATCGTGACACTTCTTTGCTGGAAATCTCTTCGAGCAAATAATTCAATATTCCATCTCTATGATAAATAAGCCCTTAAGAATCGCTCCAATGGCTAGTTAATGAATTGTATAATGTGAACGATGACAGCGAACGAAACAACTAACCATAAGGTTGCGTCGAATAACCCCGGTTGATTATGTTGACATTAGATCGGTCGTCATATGGATTAGCTGAGACATAACCGGCCCCGCCCCCCGGTCCCGCGGTTGACACTGCCTCCTGCTGGTAATCGGCTAGACATGCATTATGTAATATTAATAACTGTATATGGTGTCCCGCTGATCTACTCAATTCGATGCTCGAGTACTCGATTAGTGGATTATCGCACATTTTGAGTATTCACAATCAGTACTTGATTGTCGTGATAAGTACTATCAATGTTACACGTGAAAAATGCGTCAAGCTTAATCAATCCTTCACAATTTGAATTTTTATTTTAAATTATTATAGGAAGGTCACATTTGGAATTAAAATTTTAAAAATCTGAAAGTTTTGGAAAAAAAATAACTTCAAATTATTAGATCATGAGGAATTAATCAAAATTAATTAGCGAGAGACAAAGATACACAAATTGTAATAGAAACGATGCATGTCGCATACAACACCTCTTTAGTGTCTACAACTCACCTGACGGCGGAGCTTTGCCGTAACTGTACGGATCGTTAGCGCCGAATCCTGCAGCTGGAACCGATGACGCCCCGCCATATCTGCTATCTGCTGCGGACGGTGGATAACCCTGGATAATTAAAGGAGACAAAATCATGAATTCTAATTGAAAACACAATTAACAATTTTTTAATTAACACCAATAGAAAATTCTATTAATTTCGAAAGATTACAATTGTGTAATTATTTATTATTTAAATTTATTTAGAAGAATTAATTAAATTAAATACTCAAAAATCTAGAATGTATTTTAATATTCAAATTATTAAAAATAATTCGTTTTCAGAATTGTCTTGAATATATGTACTGTCGTCAATCAATTTCATTTACCGTTTGTCCATAATCCTGAGGCTGCTGATAACTCTCATAGCCCTGATAAGACTGCGTGTAGCCTTGCTGTGAGCCATAGCCACCGCTACCATATCCTACGGACTGTTGCTGCTGCGGTTGTTGTTGGCTGCTATAAGCGTTACTTGAACCTCCATAACCTTGGCTATTATCATTCAAAAGCAAAATATGTTGTTAATACATTCATTTTCTTTGTCTTATTAATATATACTTCACTGATTATTTTTGAACTTTTATATGTAAAATATAAATTATAACTATTTATTAATTATATATTATATTATTATATCTTCAATATTTTTTAAATTTGTTATTGTATTTGTTATAATGTCTATAAATCTTATCGAACATTTGTTTACTATTTTCGCAAATTTATTATTTCTAAAAAAAGATTATGTTTTGAAAAAGAGATAAGTATGAGTTTTAGAAAATAGCTTAGATAGTTAAATTGTACCTTTTATATGTCATAAAAAGTATATATAATAAATTAATTTATTCTTGACAAAAGATTAAACATATATAATAATAATAGGTGTCTTCAACATCAAGCTATAATTTCCAATATTGATTGAAAATTAGTACTAAAAGTGTGAGAAATATAAAATATCTTAAGTAATACAATTTTGATAATTCTCTTTTATATATATAGTCTCATTAAATATCCTAATAAACGCATTAATACATTTAAATATTATAAATATATAAAACTAACTAAATATATAAATATATAAAAAATTAATTTTAATTAATGTTCGATATTTAGTAAACACATGACTGAAATTACACATGTCAATTTAATTTTCAATCTTTAGTTTTCAAGAAAACAAATATCTTTAAATGTTACGATAAAAAGAAAGTTCCTGTGATATTCACCTAGGAGGTTGTGTAGCGTAGCCATTAGATGGTTGGGAAGACGGCTGATCAAAGCGTGGCCTTTTAGAGGGTCCACTCGAGCTAGGTGGGCCTCCTCCTCGTTTCGTAGGACCACCACGTCCACCACCAGTCCCCCGACCACGATCGAAGCCACCACGGCTGGGTCCACCTCTGCTTGATCCTCCTCTGAAACGATAAATTGCATTTGAATAAAAATATAATTCTATCACATTAACAAAATTCTCGTTGCAGGATGAGAGTATCACTATATTTTTCATATGGATTTCGTTTACACAGCTCGATTTCACCAGTTTCATAACATCAATATTATAACTTAGATGTAAATCGAGTTGTGTAAATGTAATCATTGTAATTTCTATGCTCTTTTGCTTATTTTTTATTCCTAATACTAAAATTAACTGTTAAGTAACTAATGACATTACATATATTCGCAAATAAAAACTTACGTCTCATCTTTATATACTAATAAATTTTATTGCTTTATTGTCTTGTAGTGTAAACATCTTATTCGATTCCCTTTATACATATTTTTATCATGACTTTTTGATGTCAAAATATCTTAATTTAACAAAAATTTATTTTTCCGACTGTCAAGCCATCGTATTAGATCTACTACTTTAAATTTTGAATTTCCAATATCAAATTTAAATTCAGCAAATTCAAAAACTTCTTATAATATATATTTATTAAGTTATCGTAAATCATTCAATAGAATTTAAAAATAAATTTGCGATATATTCACATGTATAAGATTTTTTTCAAAAAATTTTCAAAAGAACAGTAACCATCATGATTACATGAATAATTTTACTCAGGCTTAAATAAATTATTTTGGAGCTAAGAATTAACTCTCACCTGGATCCTCCTCTACCTCTATCCATGCCGCGACCTCGGAAATTATTGCTTCCTCCGCGGCTATCTCCCCTGCCGAAGTCGCCTCTACCTCTGCTACGGAAGCTATTACTACCACCACCCCTTCCGCCACCACCTCGTGGAGGACCACCCATTCCTAATGGTGGCGGGCCACCTCCAGGTCCACTAGACATTCCTGCTTCTGGTGGTCTATGTGAATGATCAATAAAATATATTATATTATATTAGCTTATAATACAAACTTATAAATTTTATTATTAAAAATATATAATATAAAAGATTTATAAGATCTTATAATTCTCATTTCACATTTTGCGATAAATTTATCAACAGGCATTAGTAGAAAGTAGTAATGTATTATTAATAATATATATTTATTAAATATATTAATATTTTTCATAATATTGGAAAAAAATTAATATACAATTTATAAATTAATGACAAAATTAAATATTTTATAAAATATGATTAATTTTATTAGAATATAAAATATATAATAATAAAATGCTTACCCTGGAGGAAAATGTCCACCTCGTCCACCTCTGCCAGGAGGGCCACCTCGGCCTCTCATTGGTGGACCTCCTCTCCCGCCAGGTCCATTACCTCGTCCGCCACGCATCATGCTACCACCTCGAGGAGGACCACCTCTGTTGCAAAATAAATATATATCAGTTATTTTTTTCATATTTATATACATAAGCATCTCTATTTGTATAATTTTATTAAATTCTTTGTTTCATTATGCCACATTTCTTTTTTTTTTTAATTAAAAGAATGGAAACTAATTATAAAAGCAACGTAATATTTAAAAATTTTTTTCTGGAGCAAAAATTGTTTCTTGAGAATATTAAAGGTGTGGCAAGTGTGTCGAGTTAACTAATCTGCATCATAAGTTCTTTACCTTCCTCTTTCTCCAAAACCACCGCGTCCCCTCATTACTCCACCTGGGCCTCCACGGCCTCGAAAACTACCTCTACCACCTCCTGGTGCTCCCTCCATTATTCAAACTTCCTGTAACATATTTTGATTCATATATTATATATATATCATATATATTATATATATATCATATATTATATCAAATCTAGAAATATAAAGCTAAAAATTTTTAAGTTTACAATAACATAAGTATTTATTAATAATTAATCCTGAAATTTTTGTTATCTTTCAAGTTTCAACTTTATAGATCAATTAGCTCTTCAAGATTTGTAATTACACATTTGCTTGATATATCAGTGAATGTTTTCCAACAATGATACAATAGGCTTGTTCTTTTTAATTGAACTTTTTATAGAGTTTTTATAGAGTTTTATAGTTTCTTTCCCTTTTTTCTCCATATCAGAGAAAAAAGAAAAGATGAATCATGTATACAAAGCTAAAAAACAAACTTATGCCTAGTTTTATCAATGTAGTTTGGCTTTAATCTCAGTTCAATTTGTTTACCTTTTTCTAATTTTTAGAAAAAGATGAAAAGTTAGTTGAACCAAGATTAAAATTAAACTATATTGGTAGAAATGGACATTAGTGTAATACAATGAACTATAATATTCTTGTTTGCCAATGTTAAACAAGGATAAAATATCACTACATTCTTGCTGGTAAACATCCAGTGTCTGATTTTTCATTTAATGACACAAGTTGGCACATAGTGGTTTTGACTGTAGCAGGTTTTAAACCGATCTGAGTTGGATTGATGCTTTGCTATTGATTGACACTACACTATCAATAATGAAACTTGCAATCATTAATCCAACAAAGATTGATTCAAAACCTATATAATAAAAAATACACAATAAAAAACATTAACATTCTATTTTTTTTGCAATTTCAGTGATTAACAAAGATAAAACAACTTGTACTGATTTGTGTCATCAAATGAAAAGAACCTGATATTCTTTTTTCTTGATGAAGATGGAGATAAAAAAAAAGAACAGGCATAAACGCTGATACATGCCTAGAATTACAAATTAAATTTGAATAATACTGATCTATAAAAATTAAAGCTTGAGACCATGAAAAATTTCAGAATTAATAAATCTAAGAATTAAAAGGAATCTTGAATTCAGAAATTTCTAGAACATTAAATTCGCACAGTATCACGGTTTATAACATTTGTCTAATCTGTCTAATCTGAAAGCAATTCAGTGACATTTTTCATCAAATTCTTTCAACGAAAGATACTCCGCACGTTAGTTATCAGTGCCTTTGCAAATACGGAAATATTGTAAAAAATAATAGAAACCCTCTCTCCCTCACTCTTTCTTTCTATATTGAAATGCCGAATTGCGGCGTGCGTGAATCTCTTTATTTGCTTCTCTTTTATTCAGATCTCAGCGAGTTTTAACAAGATGCAGCAAGCCACGACGTATCACCGACGCTATCTCGGAAAGTTCTATGAAAAATGTCCTCGCAGGGACGCGTCTCAGAGACACGATGTGAGATTTAATTGAAGCGAACTCTCGAGCAAAAATCCGAAATCCCGGATTCATGAAACGACACGATTTACAGAGATTAATGTTTACTTACGATGAGCAGGCGGCTATAAAGGCGGCTCATAAATCAGGGACGCTCGCACCAACAAACGAGCAAAATGGACGTCAGCAGGTCGGCTATCGTAGCGGAAGTAGTGTTGTGAAATTGCGAATTGGAAGGACAAACTCGGTGCATGCGCGGCGAGGCGACGCTAGCAGACGCTGTTACTAATCTCAGGTGCGTACACATTTTGCAGGAACGGTGGGTATCGTTAGATCCCTCACGGGAACTAAACTTGAGCGACACTTTTAGCCGTACAATTTATTGGCATACCCTGGTGGAAATGTTTCTTACACTTTTTATATTACATATAATTCATAAAAATTTTTAAAAATTTCAAAATTTTTGAAAATTTCAAAATTCTTTCAGAGTTTCAAATTTTAGCAATTTATCATAATTTTTATGTTAATTCCAAAATTTTTCAGAACTTTTAAATAGTTTCATTATTTTTTCGAAAATTTCTCTGATATTTTATACAAATTTAAATTTTTCAAAAGCGTCTAGAGATTCAAATATAAATTTTTTCTAAAAATTTTCATGTATGTAAATTCTGATCTAAAATTTCTAGATTTTTCATTCTATAGTTTCTGGTATAAAATTTTACAAAATTTGAAATAATTTGAAAGGATATTTGTTATTTATTGTTAGTTAATAATATCATCTGTGAAGGACACGAAATGAAAACTATTAATTATATAATAACAACATTAAGATAATATAAGATAATATAAAATTTATTTTTTTAAACGATTAATAAATTCCTTTACTACATATATAAACACACACAAATTAAATTGAATACTTAACACATATAGCGCTTAATTATTGTCATAAAAAGTAATGCAAATAATACGTGAATTATTGATTAAATGTATTGATTAAATGTAAATAGCATTAATAATTTATAGATCTGCGAGAGAAAGATATTCGATGTAAGTTAACGTTAGTACGAGCCTGAGCCGATCACGTGTTGAATGACGTAACTCACGCACGCGCATAATAGTCCGGTACGATTTGTCTATCCAATTCGCAGCATTAAACGGAAAAAGAAGAATTGATTCGCAAGGACTATGTGAGTCAACTCACATCATTTATTCGAATCCGCTGCCAACCGCGGGCTCCAATCACCAACAGCATTCAATATTTATTTATAGTAATTTATTCATCTAAAGACCCAAGGGTACATACATACATACAACACATCGAAAAATATATAGCAAATTATAGTAAATCATCATGTTATTATATTGTAATCTTTAATGATGAAATTTATACAAGTTCACTGTATAAACTTTGTATTACGTATACATATTATTATATACAATCATCAATTCATTATTATATTATACTATATTATTTATACTATCAATTTATTATAATAATAATTATGTCAAAGATACAATATTTTTGATGTAGAAAGAAGCCCATTTCTCGAGTCTGTTCTTCTTAATTAATGCCCGTTTTATTAAGGTACATTCACATGCAAGCAGCAGAAGCAGCAATCAATCAACGAGGCGGTTTTTATAGTGGCGTAAAAAATATTTTTTACACCAAATATTTTTTACTGCCGTATCACCCAGCTGATTGGTTGCTGCTTCCGTTTGCTTGCATGTGAATGCATTTTTACGCATTAAAAATTAAGAATTGCGAATTAAAAATCAGACTTTTATATTAGCGGAAATTTACAGTGAGACCAATCACAATCATAGTAAAGAAAACAGAGTAATGCCTGCAGAGTTGTGATTGGTCGCGCTGTTCCATTCATCTGTAAAATTTTCACTCATGAACATGGCATGCTAGCCTTAAGCTGGAAATAAAAGCATAAGCAATAGAAACAAGGAATAAGAGATTTCAACTTATCAGAAACTATGAATAATAGAATAGACGCTTTCTGATAAGTTGAAATTTTTTATTCTCGTTCCTACTGACTGTGCTTTTCACTGTGTTTCCAACTTTAAGGGCACAATAAAAGGAATAGGGAACAGAAAATAGAGAATAAGAATTTCAATCTATCAGAAACTGTGTATTCCACAATACATGATTTCTGATAATTGAAGTTGAAATTCTTATTCTCTGTTCTCTATTTCTTGTTCCTTTTATTGTGCGGAATCCCTAAGACTGCATTTTCATGCTGACACTCGATTCGAGCATCAAAACAGATCACTTGGTCAAAATTGATACTTGGTATTCGTCAATTGTATTTACGTGATTTATTTTGACGCTCGAATCGAACGTCGAGCGTCATGAAAATGCAGCCTAAGAACCAATCAGAGAACAACAGAGAACAGAGAATAAGAATTTCACCTATCAGAAACTGTGTATTCCACAATACATGATTTATGATAGGTTGAAATTCTTAAGGTATACAATAGAAGGAATAAGGAATTAGGAATAAAGAAAAATAAAAGATTTCAACCTATCAGAAATTGGATACACTGAAATACATTTCTAATAAGTTAGTTTCTAATAAGTTGGTTTCTAATAAATTAGTATTTGTTATTTCTTATTCCTAATTCCTTCTTCCTTCTATTGTGCTGCATCATTATTCTCTATTCCTTGTCCCTTTTGTGCGGAGCTCCTAATATTCTACGCGCCGCGCGCTCGCTTAACGCAGGCAGCTAACTACAAAAATAAAGAAAAACTCTAGCTTGCTTTCGCTGGAAAAAGATAGCTGATAATGTCCCCACATCGCCATGAGCCACGTGATCCAGCCAGCGCGCGCGGCGATTGGTCGGCTATGCGTCATTTAAACCGGCGAGCCGTTGGCGTTGCATGTCTTTCGTGATCGTGAGTGCTAGGACTGCTAGGCGGTTTGAATTGAACAGAAGTACGGTGAGCAGCGAATTCAGTGGGTGTTTCTGCGGTACGGCAGCGTGTCGCGCTCACGGCTGTTCACTCTTCTTTTGCTCCTTTCCATCAACATCCTCACCGCAGTTCTTTTTCTCACGGACACAGAAGAACGAGAGTAGAATTGAGAACCAATCGGGTATATAACGTAAAGCAGTGCGCATCAGTCATTGAAGTATATAATAAACGCGCGAATCTCTACCGGCCGGTATTGCCGGTAACGTGATTTGGGGGGACGAAAGCGCAGATCAGGATCGACGACACGACAGCGGCCACGGCGTGGCAGCGGCAAAACGTGTCTATCTGATAACCACACACGGCATCATCGAGTGGTATCATCACATTCGACGGTGATACGACAGCGGGTTTGTTCGCCACTGTGATTACATCGATTGCATGATGTCGAATGAGGAGGAGAATACTATACCGAACGTGATATACGACAAGAACACCGGCAAGAGTTACATTAAGGGCCGGTTCTTTGGGAAGGTAATGAACGATCGCTGCGTCCTTGAGCTGCCTTCGCCTTGACCTTTCTCAGTCATGATAGCATTACATTTGTGCGTTTTTGTTGTATGACTTCAAACCTGTTGATTGGCTGTAAGATGGAGATCGGAGGACTTCTCTGTCTTGCAGTTAACAGACTTTAAAAAAATTTCTACGACAAAAAATGAACAAATGTTATCTTATTCATCGCGCTATCGCATTTCTCGCGATTTTCGCAATGCATATATATATATATATATATATATTTATACATACACATCCATACACACACACACACACACACACACATACACACACACATATACATATGTACGTAAACACGATTCTCCGACATTCGACACTTGTTGCATTTCCGAGGACGCGATTTGTACGAGACTTGAGATGATTCGTAATTGCGAGAGAAGCTCGTGACGTTTGGGAAAAATTGTTTCAGCTCCCCTTTGGGATTCCATAAATATTTGTATTGAAAGTGATATTCTTGAGTTCATTTCTACCAATTCAGGTTACTTTTTAGAGGAGACATGACTGACACAAACGTCGTTCTATCTTTCTTGGCATTCAATAAATAACATAGATAAAATATATTTATGTTTCCTAAAAGGAAAGCAGCTTCATGTTAGTCACTTTAATTTATCTATTTTTTTTATCTCTTTCTAGTTCTAATACTAAAAAAGAGATGAAGAGTATAAGCCAAGCTCTTAAACTTAAGATTAATTATTATCTTTATAGAGATTGACAAAATTGAAGAAGTTCTTGAAAGAAGATTACTTAATTATATTTTATCATGTATACTTAAATATTTTCTATTTCTATTCAATTTAGATTAACTTTAATCTTTTTAGGTTAACTCTCTTTGTAATTTTTAGCAGGGAATGGAAAATTATTTTTTAAAAAATAACAAGTTACAGTTACTTCCATTTCCTAATTTTTAGAACAGTAAAAAGTAAATTAAATCCAGATTAAAATTAATTTACATTGATAAAAATGAATACTAGAGAACTGAAAGAATTTTATGAAGGATTGTTTTTTTTTTTAAATGTTATATATATATACACACACAAGATTTGGAAAAAATGATAAATCTTTCACATAGGGGTAATTTGACTAAACTGAAGAAAAGTCCTCTATTATTTTATGATTTCAGCAATAGTTAATAAGATATTAATTGCTATAAATTAATAATTTTTTACTCAAATACTATCAACTTTAAAACAAACTATACAGACAAAAATTGTTTATTTTCTTCTCATAAAGTTCTGAGATTTTTTTCAGAATTTTTTAATACTGTATTTTCTCATATTGTTAAAAATAAGAAAATACAGTCCTAAAAAGTTGAAAAAAATTCTGAAAAAATTCTTCAGAGAAAAAAATAAACAATTTTCTTTTGCAGTTTTTCTGTAAAGTTGATAGTATTTGAGTAAGAAATTATTGAAGCTTAATTTTGGACAATTTGTAGCAATTAATATATTATTAACTATTGCTAAAATCATAAAATAATAAAGATTTTTTTTCAGTTTAGTCCATTCTGCCTCTATGCGAAAGATTCATTACTTTCTCTGGTATATGTGTGTGTGTACACACACACACACACACACACACACACACACACACACACACACACACACACACACACACACACACAC
>NW_017259240.1:2089416-2092356 GCF_001594045.1 Atta colombica | reverse complement strand
TATATATATATATATATATATACAATAGAATATATGTTAAATTATACATATGTATATTAAAATACATGGCATAAAAGAATGAATAGAATTTTATCTTGTGAATTTCTTTGAGTTATAAATTTTTAAAAATAAACATTAAATATACATATATATGGATTACTCAGAAATCATTAAAATATATATATGTGTAGAAAATAATTTTTATAATTAAAATATTAGTTTCTTCTTTTAAAAAATAAATTTGCTTTTTCCTTTTTTTAATAATTTTTATAATTTTTTTTATTTTTCTTCCTTTTTTTTTGTAATTTTTATAATTTTTCTTTTCTTTATTTGATTTTATGTCCATTACTTTAGGGTGGATTTGCAAAATGTTACGAAATCACAGAGTCAAAGTCTCACCAGGTATTCGCGGGGAAAATCGTGCCAATGTCACTGATGGCGAAACACAATCAAAGAGAAAAAATGACACAAGAGATTGCGATTCACCAGAGCTTGAATCACAGGCACATCGTTGGCTTTCACGGCTTCTTCGACGATAACAAAAATATTTACATCATCCTGGAACTCTGTCGCAAGAGAGTAATTATTTATAACAGTACCTATTTTGCGAATATCAAGTGCCAATTATGACAGTCTTATAATTCTTTAATGTTGTAGTCGATGATGGAACTGCACAAGCGCAGGAAAGCGCTGTCGGAATGCGAAACACGATACTTCATGAAGCAAATTTTAGATGGAGTTTTTTATCTGCATCAGAACAAAATAATTCACAGGGATTTAAAATTAGGCAATTTGTTTTTGAATGACGATTTGCAAGTCAAGATCGGTGATTTCGGATTGGCGGCCAAATTGGTGCACGACGGTGAACGGAAAAAGTAATTATTATTTAAATACGGTTATAATAAATGTGTCATCTTCTCTATTCGTTCCTATAAACAATTTTCATTAACGCTAAATTTGGAGAAATTAAATTATATTTTATTTGTAAGTTTTATTTTATTATTTTATTATATTATTTTTTATATATTTAAATTCAATTATTTTTTTAATTAAATGAATATTAATAAATTACTAATGTACATATACAAACATATTTTGGTGAGATTTTTATTTTGCTAAAAATAAATTAATTTCATCATAATTACACAAAATTTTATTATATAATTTGAATTTTTCAACAATTTGAATTTTTTAACAGAACTGTCTGCGGTACTCCGAATTATATTGCTCCAGAAGTGCTTACGAAAATTGGGCATTCTTACGAAGCTGACATATGGAGTATTGGTTGCATAATGTATACTCTACTTGTGGGCAAGCCGCCTTTTGAGACATCAAGCTTGAAGGAGACGTATTCAAGAATTAAACAAGTGCAGTACAAGACACCACAACACATTAGTAAACCTGCCATGAATATGGTGGCGAACATGTTACAATTGAATCCTTCAAAACGTCCATCCGTCGCTAAACTAATGAGAGACACATTCTTTACTTCTGGTAAGACATCAATGTTTCAATTAAAATACAATTATTTAATGTGGTTGTTTTTGTAATGTAATTTTGTCAATTATGTAACAAATCTATGATGTGTTTGTGTGATAATTAATGTGTGTGATAATAACATAAATTATATTATTTTTTATTGTAACGTTAATTTTCTGTAATTTAAGTTGTTAGTAATTAAATAGAAGCAATGAAAGCCAACGTAAAATATTTTTTACGCACATCACTTTATAATTTCATATTTTATATAATAATAACATAGATGTTTCAACTTTATTATTTAAAAAAAAGTCATCAATATTTAAAATTAAAATTTAAAAAAATACATCATTTAAATATTGTTATTTCTGTTTGGTGTCCGTGTTTTATTACTTGCTGACAAAATAAATTTGAAGAATTTTGATAATCATGATTAATACACAAGACTTATTTTGTGTTTCCTAAAAACATCATGGTTATCAATTTAAAAGAATTTCCGCTATTTGCGATTATAATATGGCAGACATTCAAATGAGATTTGATACGAGATGTGATAGGATTGTATCAATAACGACAAAAATTGAGATAATAATATGTAAAAACACTTGTAATAGTCAGTTTCTAAAGAATTAAATTGACAAGCTAGCGATGTAAACACCTGTATTAATATATGATACAAAATTGTAAAAATGATTATGTAAAAAATATCCTGCGTTGGCTTTTACGCTCCTATCTAATTATTATTGATTTAATAATTATAAAGCTTTTGTCATTTCTAAGTTAAGTAATTACTTTCAATTAATTTAAATTGTAGAAATTTAAGTTGATTTCTGTCAAATTTTTCTTAATTTCCTTCTTAGAACAAATTGCGACATTGAATAATTTTTTAATTTTCTTATTATTTGCCAATGAAAAGAAAAATAATTTTCTTATTTAAAAATTGCAGGATACATGCCAACGAGTTTGCCGCTTTCATGTCTGACAATGGCACCACGTTTAGACATGCTCGAGTCACACTGCAATCGTAGACCACTCGGTGAAATGAACCTCAACGGTTACACGGAGCAAGAGATCCTTTCTTGCCGAGTGCCGAACAGTCCATCACGAAAAACTAAGCTTAATGAAATCACTGAGCCACAGAGAGTCAATCTTGATATCAGGACGATGCTTCAGACATTGAAAGAACAAATAGGTATCGTGTTGAAAAGTAAACCTGCTAGGGAGACAATTTCTTCAGCAGGTATGTTAAAAAATTTTATAACTTGTTATATTATAGCTTAATATAATAATTTTTGACAAAATATAATAAAAATAATAAATAATCTTAAAATAATAAATATCTGTAATAATATTTAATGTGCATACTTTTCCTCACCAAAGTTAACATTTTTAATGGGAAAAATCATAAAAAATTTATGTCTAAAAATTTTGTATATTTCGTAACTTTAGCTATAATTAGAA
>NW_017259240.1:2087604-2089142 GCF_001594045.1 Atta colombica | reverse complement strand
ATATATATGCATATATGTATGCACAAATTACGGATATATATAAATATCTATAATCTTATTTTACATTTCTTAATGGAATATTACAATGCAAATAATGACTGGAATTGAATATAGTTCTCATATTCATATTAGTTACTTATATTATAGTGTTATTGTATGTTAAAATATAAAATTATTATAAAAATCTTTGAAAATTTGCAGACGAATTGACTGATCCGGCAGCGCAACCTGTGATTTGGATCAGCAAATGGGTGGACTACTCGGATAAGTATGGTTTCGGATATCAGTTGTCTGATGACAGCGTCGGCGTGATGTACAACGACGGCACGCGGTTGATTATGATGGCGAATGGTTACAATATTCATTATATCAATCGCGAGGGCGATGAGTTGTACTACACGGTCAAGGATTGTCCTATCAATCTCGAAAAGAAAATGAAATTGATGAATTTCTTTATGAAATACATGAATGAGCACCTGATGAAGGCGGGTGGCTCTATCGCAGTGAAACAGAGTGACTCTCTTTCTAGAATACCTTATATACACCAGTGGTTTAGAACTCAGACAGCCGTGGTGATGCAACTGACCAATGGCACAGTGCAAGTAAGTATTAATTAATCGATTATCTTTAAATATATGTGTATGTATATATTGTACATGTAAAAAGATAAAACAAAAATGATTAATTGTCAAATTATGAATGCATCAGATAACAACATTCAGAGGATGATGACTGTTATATGTATATATGTTTATTGTTCTCGAAATAAATTATAATCTCAACACTTTTACTCTAAACCTTTACTTTAAAAAATTTTTTTCTTAAGCATGTTAGGATCAAACTCACTTTGCAGATTAATCTCATCTACATGGAGTCATATAGTTCTTATTGTTATCTGATGCACTTATTAAAAGTATATATAATGTAATAATTTATTTTTATCTTATTTTTATGTTTTCTAAATTTTTCATAATTTTCATTTTTGTTTTAAAATAAAATGCATTATATTTTTTTTTACACAATTTAAAATAATTTATATATTTTTATCTATTTTAATATACTTTAAAAGAATAACAAGAATGCTATTAAATGTAATGTAAATTATGCCTTCTCATCGAGAAAACTTGTTATTGTTATTTTATAAATATTGTTATATATATATTGCTCTTGTGTGCTCCGAAATAAACAAAACTTCATTTACTTCTCAGATCAACTTCCTGGATCATGCAAAGATCATTATGTGTCCATTGATGACGGCAGTTACCTATATCGATCACGACAAGAACTTCAAGACTTACAGATTTCAAACCATTCAGGAAAATGGTTGCTGTAAAGGATTGGCTGACAATCTATTGTACGCGTATGAGAAGATCAAACTGATGCTACAGAATTCTCATGCCCGATAAAAATGATAAAATCATCTATGTGGAAAAACGAGAAAGAAAGAAGAGAAATAGCAAGTGCCTTTCTTAGTACTATAAATTTAGAGGAACGCGACATATATGTATTTATTTTCTGATAGCGCTGTTTTATAGCAA